>NW_024817548.1:0-2079 GCF_019175285.1 Sceloporus undulatus | reverse complement strand
AGGGGCGGGTCCAGACCGCCCCAAATGGGCGGTCTATAACCCGCCCCCATTTCTCTAGCAGTTGTCTAAGGGCAAATACCATGTCTGTAGTGCTCCTATTAGCTCTAAAGCCATACTGGCTTTCAGAGAGAAGTTCTTCCGCAATAGCAGGGACTAATCTTTTCAGCAGTATCCTTGCAAGGATTTTTCCAGCAATGGAGAGCAGTGTTATACCTCGATAGTTTGAGCAATCCGATTTTGCTCCTTTTTTCTTGTACAGGGTGATGATGACTGCATCTCAGAGATCTGATGGCAGTTCGCCTTTTCCCCAGCAACTCACAAGGAGCTCGTGGAGTTTAGCATGCAGTACATGACCTCCATTTTTCCAAGCTTCAGGTGGAATTCCATCAATCCCGGCAGCCTTGCCGTTTTTCATCTGCTTTATGGCCTTAACGGTTTCTTCCAAAGTGGGAGCTATATCCAATTCCTTCTTCATTGGTTGTTGTGTCATATGTTGAATAGCTGAATCTTGGACTACTCGGTTGGCACTAAAGAGGCTTTGGAAATGTTCAGCCCATCGGTTCAGAATGGAAGCTTTATCTGTGATTAGTGTTTGACCATCTGTACTGTATAGGGAGCTTTGGATCTGATATGTAGGTCCCAACACTGCTTTAAGAGCTTCATAAACTCCTCTGGAATCACCCAGATCTGCACGACGTTGTGTCCTTTCTGCTAAATTGATTCACCACTTGTTCTGAATGTCTCAGAGTTTTTGTTGGAGTTGACTACATGCAAGGCAAAAGGCTGCTTTTCTGGCTGGGCGAGGTGTGCCTGGTAAGCAGTTCTCTTCTTTGCCAACAGCTCCTGGATCTCTTGGTTGTTTTCATAAAACCAGTCTTGGTTTTTCTTGAGGGAGAACCCTAAGCATTCTTCCACAGATTGCAGGCTGCTGTTTTTGATATGTTGCCAAAGCACTGTAGGAGAAGAGTCTACAGGATGGTCTTCAAGTTTTGTTTGCAAATTTGCCTGGAAGTTGTCTCTTATGGCAGCTTGTTGAAGATTGTTGACTTGGAGTCTCCTCTTTAGGATGCCACCCCTCTTAGGTTTCAACTGAAAATGAAGATTTAGTTTGCATCTTACGAGGTGATGATCTGTTTGACATTCTGCACTGGGCATCACTCGGGTATGACGGACATTGCAAATATTTCTCTGGCGCACTAGGATATAGTCAATGAGATGCCAGTGTTTGGATTGGGGACCATTATACTACCACACTGTATATAATGAAACTTAAGCATTCATAGATTTTGGTATCCACAGGAGGTCGTGCAAACGAACCCCAGCAGACACCAAGGGCCCATTTTACATGAAAGTTATTGCTTTGGGCATTCCTCTTTATTCTTTTTCTTTCATTGTAGGAAGGCTAGTGAAGGACACTGCCACTAAGGGTTGATGTTTATCTCTTGCCGTTTATTGGCTGCTGGTTTGTTTTGTGGTATTTTGTTCTGATCAGAACCCCAGAACAAACACCCAGGAATAGTTCTACCTGGTTTTGTATGAGCATTTGCTCATACAAAAGCAAAATCAGAAGCAACAACCATACACAATGCATATATAAAATTATCTTAATTTTGTCACCTATCATACAACTCACTCTGAAATCATGTGTGTACATAGGCCCTTACGTCACCTGTTGACTAATGGTGACCCCATGAAGTTCAAAGGGTTTTCTTACAGAAGGACTACTCAGAGGTGGTTTTGGCAGTTCCTTCCTCTGAAATACAGCCTACACCATCTGGTATCCATAGATGATGTGCCATCCAAGTACTAACCAGAGCTGACTCTGCTTAGCTGCTAAGATCAGATGGGATCTGGTGCCTTTAGGATATCATGCCTAACAGTGAAATCCTATGTGTCAGCTTTGGAAGTGACAGCCTGTACAGACCAATGTTATATGCCAGCCTCAGGGCAAAGTGAGGGCGTGGTGTCCACACGACACACACACCAACACTGCCTAACACCGCCATCATGATGTGCACCTGACTCATGGCAAGCAGTGTCACGGCACGCCTTTGCCGCTGTGCCCAGATAAAGCAGTCC
>NW_024817547.1:0-2079 GCF_019175285.1 Sceloporus undulatus | reverse complement strand
CCTCCCAGGCCTCACGGAGGCGTTGGAGGACCCCACGATTGCAGAGCTGCCTCCAAGGCCTTGCTGTGGCTTGGGAGGGAGCATCTCCATGGCCAGAGCTCCGACTGCGGAGAGCGCTCCCAGGCCTCAGCAAGGCCTTGGAGGACCCCGCAGCGCATGCGGGGGTGGAGGTGGCCGCGGGTGGTGCCGTCCCGGTCTTGGCGCCAGACCAGGACTGGGACAGCATCGCCCAAAGCGGGATTGCCCCACCTACAGGCAGGATATGGCATCCCTACTTCTGGGGAATACTGTATGGGTTTTAAAAGGGATCAGAAATGGGAGGATAGTTTTAATACAAGCCTTATTCTTCTTCTTCACAAACATTGGGTTTTGGCTTCTAAGAGGAGGCTAGTCCCCCCCAAAAGCCCAAAAGCAGCTCCTTTGGGAGGTTTTAAAAGTCTCCCCAGTTTCCTTATTAAGAGATTTTCAGGCAAGAAGGAAGGAGACAGACCAGAATAACTCATATTACCAAGAATGAAACAAACAAACAACAACAACAACAAAGATAAGGATTAGAAACTAAAAAAAAACTACTTATTTTTTTAAAAGGAAATCCATTATTAGGAAGGTAAAAACAAGAATTGGATGCTTCTTTCATTATAAAACAAGCTCACCCTGTATCTGCACTGCAGAAATAATCAAATTTGAAACCGCATAAATTCTCCTAGCTCCATCCTGTGGATTCCTGGGATTTGTAGTTCGTTGTGGCATGAGAGCTCTTTGGCAGAGAAGGCTAAGTGTCCCAAATGTAAAATCCCAGGATTCCATAGCACTGAGTATTTAAAGCAGTTTGAGAGTGTCTTGTTTCTGTAGTGCGGATGGAGCCTTCTTGGGAAAGGGTCTGATGCTGCAGAAAATCACTGGGGACCTCTGGAGGTTTCAGCAGATGATTTATTTATTTATTTATTTATTTATGGTGCACTCATTTCTCATCTAGCTACAGGGACATAACCAGGGCCCTCTCCAATTCCCCATCCCCTAATCCCCCACCACTCTAAGAAGGCATGGAGTATCTCTTGTGTAGGGGAGCTGCAGTGTATCTATGCTAGGTCCAAGGGACTTTGTTTTGTGCAGATGGAGGAAGGGGATGCCCAGCTCTGCATCGGCCCAAAGGAGGCATATGTCACCTGCGTATGTCACCAGCAGGATCCTGTTCTCTGTGTCTTTGAGTGCTGCAGGGTTTCTTGCCAAGCCAATCCTAACCCTGGTCCCTTTTCTCAGGACCTTCATCTCTGCTTCCTTCTACACGGCTTTGGGGCCTCTCTTTCTGGAAGTGACCCAAGTGCAAGACCACCAGGACCCCTGCCCACCTGATGGCCAACACAGAGGCCAAGCGGAGGGAGTTGGGCTCCAACAGAAAGAGGTTTCCAAGGTACAACAGCTCTTTGGTAAGTTGCCATCCTGATTCTTAGTTTCATCTGTGTCTGGGCCGGCTCATGAAAGCAAATGTACTAAATGTGACTAAATGTACTATACATGTTGGGATAGTCAATATCTTAATCAAACAATAATATTCCAGAAATGGCCTAAATTATATTGTTTATCATATTAAATATTATATTGAATGGATTCGAGACAAACTGGATCTCAAAGGCTGTAGCTTTTTGCTTGTTTGCAGAATTTAAAGTTTATTTCCTGGACTGAATTCTGAAGTGTTGAAATAATATTTGCAATGCACCATGTGCTTTCCTCCCCTTTTGTTTAGTCATTCTCTAGATGAGGGCTATTTTCTGTTGCAGGTGACCTTTGCAGATGTGGCGATATATTTCACCGAGGAGGAATGGAAACTGTTGACGAAGAAGCAGAAACTGATGTACAGTTATGTGATGATGGAGAATTATGACAATGTGGCCTCTGTGGGTAAGGAACCTGAATCCATTGTCCTTTCTATGAAGACTGAGGGCCCTTTCATCATTCAGAGTGCTATGATTCCACTTTAGAATTATAGAATCAAAGAGTTCAAATAGACCACAAGGACCATCTGGTTCAATCATCTGCCATGCAGGAAAAGCACCCCCGAGAGATGGCTATCCAGCCTCT
>NW_024817546.1:0-2079 GCF_019175285.1 Sceloporus undulatus | reverse complement strand
TATTATTATTATTATTATTATTATTATTATTATTATTATGTGGGTTTGTGTTATGTTTAGAAGAGGTTGTCAAGTTGATGGAAGTCAGAGAGGAGAGCTGGTAAACAGTTGTTTTATATTGTAACTCAAGATAAAGAACCTCCAAGGACTTGGAGGAAATCAACTGTGTGTGAGTTACTTCTAAGTGCTGAAAGTGGTTAATACATATCTGGAGATTTCCTTCTGTACTCTGCTATGTTATTGTTGAGCTCTGGGAATGTTGCCTTCAGACTGTGCTATACATTAGCTTGTGAATGGGACCAGAATTCAGAGCCAAGAAGGATCTAAGAGCCGGTGTGACAATCCTGTTTGGCTGAAGTATTTCCAGCAAACACCCATTGCATTTATTTCAGTTTCAGACAATTCTTTCCCCACCAAGGAAACATCCTAAAGCAATTTAAACCTTTCCGAATGCTCTGTTTCTGCCCCTAGGCAACAATTTCAGTATAAATATCATCCCCAACTGGCTGTTCTTCAGCGTCAGTCCAGCTGCAGACAGACACTCAGTTGGTTTACATTGCTATACACCTCACTAGACTTGCCAGCCCCACTTGCTCTAGCAGTTACTGACTTCTCTCCCCTTTCTGGACCCTCAGCAATTGGGATCAAGATCCATCTAGGTAATGTATTACCATTAGCAAAGCCTTACACTATTCACCACTCCCACTTTTGTTACCCAATTCTTGTTTGCGCGCGTGAACACCTATATGTGTAAATGTGTGTGTATGCGTGTATTTTGCTTTCCCCCTAAATAAATCACAAAAACCTATTTGAAATTCCTCTGGAGTTGTGTGTGCTTCTGGGCCTGGTATAGTTGGGATGAATCCTGAGGTCACTGTTGACTCAATCTCTCCTTTGAGCTAAGGATGAAATTCCCCTAAAAGCATAGCACTTGGGAGTGTCCTCCCCAGACTCCAGCATTTTGGGTAACAAAGGGCCTCTAGAATCAACCACGGAGCTAAGCAAGCTCAGGTTGGAAAAGAAACATTAGAGAAAAAGGGATTTTTGTGTTACCATTTCCTCTCTTCATAGACATTGCTCATAATTACTAAATAGAACCCTTAATATGTATGAAAACAAGGGCCTGATATCAAGTTCAGTTCTTAAGTTCAGTGCTCTACATGGGGCTACCTTTGTACCAAGTTCAGAAGCTTCAGTTAGTTCAAAACGCGGAAGCCAGATTGGTCACTGGAACCATCCATTAGGAACCCAAGCCCTCCCTCCAGTCCATCTCCCTTGGCCCATGCCTTGGAGGTAGAGAAGAACTGCTGGACTTCATCCCCTTCCCTACCACCACTCCCTTCTTCCTTTGTGTCATGTCTTTTTAGATTGTAAGCCTGAGGGCAGGGAACCGTCTAATTAAAAAGATTATATGTAAAGCACTGTGCACATTTACAGCACTTTCTAAATAAAGGTTAATAATAATAATAATAACAACAACAACAACAACAACAACAACAACATCATCATCTAGGTCAGACCATATAACACGAGTATCTCTACATTGTCTGCCAATTAGCTTCTGGGCACAATACAAAGCGTTGTTTATTACCTTTAAAGCCCTACATGGTTTGGGCCTGAGCTACTTGAGGGAAGGCCTCTCCCTGCACAATCCGCCCCTCACTCTCAGAACATCTGAGAAGAATCTATTAGATTACCCAAAGGTCAGGCTAAGAAAAACTTCCCACAGAGCGTATATAGCGTGGGCCCCCAAGTTATGGAACAACTTGCCAGAGGAGATCCGTCTGATCACCACCTTGGATGCTTTCAAGAAAGCACTTAAGATGGATCCCTTCTGGCAGGCTTACCCACCCGACCTCTTGTAAAGAACTTAAGGAAAAATCCCACTTCTGCATTTTAAATGATGTTTTTATTTGTCCCAAATTGAGTTTTAAGCGTTTTGTTGTTTTACTGTGTGTAAATTGGATGCTATTGTTGTTTTGTGGCTATTTTACGGTTGTAATACCGCCTCACTCCATTTAGAGAGGCGGATAAATACAAATAAAACTTATTATTATTATTATTATTATTATTATTATT
>NW_024817545.1:0-2079 GCF_019175285.1 Sceloporus undulatus | reverse complement strand
CCCCACTTTAGCATCTAGGCTGATATACAGCGGCCTCCCGCACTGTTACAGCGGCTCGACTTTCCCTTGGTCTGCTGAGCCAGTCTCCTTGGATAAGACCTCGAAATTGGCTTGTTAGTGTAATCTGACGCTACCTGCCCTGCTTGGCTGGTTCACTAATAGGGATCAGATGCTTTGTCTCAAAACAAGACAAGCCACAAAGGGATCGGCCAAAGCTACTTAAGGGTCCAAAGGGATTTGGAGAGCCGTCCCTTCAGTTTCGCTGGTAAGCCATCTGCCATTGGTAATCTCTACCCAGCAATCTTAACCATAGAATCATAGAAGAGTTGGAAGAGACCGCAAGGGCCATCCAGTCCATCCCCATTCTGCCATGCAGGAAATCCAAATCAAAGCATCCCCGAATACACTTAGAGAGTGGGAGCTGCCTCCCATCGCAGCACAGCTGACAGTTCCCCTGAAATCGGTGCAAAACATCTGTCACTTTGGATGGCCTCTTGTGACATTTATCTCCTACCTTTGCAGAGATCATAGAATCATCATAGAGTTGGAAGAGACCCCAAGGGCCATCCAGTCCAACCCCATTCTGCCATGCAGGAACTCCCAATCAAAACATCCACGACAAATGGCTATCCAGCCTCCGTTTAAGACTTCCAAAGAAGGAAAGTCCACTACTCTCCATCTACTGTCGAACAGCCCTTACTGTCAGGACGTTCCTCCTAATGTTGAGCTGGAATCTCTTTTCCTGCAGCTTGCATTCATTGCTCTGGGTCCTATTCTCTGGAGCAGCAGAAAACAAGCTTGCTCCCTCCTCAATATGACACCCTTCAAATATTTAAACAGGGCTATCATGTCACTTCTTAACCTTCTCTTCTCCAGGCTAAACCTCCCCAGCTCCCTAAGTTGCTCCTCATAGGGCATGGTTTCCAGACCCTTCACCATTTTAGCCGCCCTCCTTTGGACACAGTTTGTCCACATCCATTTTTGAACTGCGGTGCCCAGAACTGGACACAGTATTATTCCAGGTGGGTCCTGACCAAAGCAGAATAGAGTGTCACTATGACTTCTCTTGATCTAGACCAGTGATGGTGAACCTTTTACAGACTGAGTGCCCAAACTGCAACCCAGACCCCACTTATTTATTGCAAAGTGCCACGTCCATCTGGCTTTCTAGTAAGAAACTCTGGCAAACTCTGTGCTAAGGCAACATCATGTGTGCCCACAGAGAGGGCTCTGAGTGCCACCTCTGGCACGTGTGCCATAGGTTCGCCATCACTGATCTAGACACTATCCTTCTATTCATCTTTGACCTTTCAGAGACCCAGTTCTTGGAGACTCCTGGGGAGCGTTGTCTCCAGTTCCCAAATCCTATCCAGATAGGTATTTTTTAAATGCTTGGCCACAGCACACCTCTGAGCTGGCGTTCTGGCAAGCAAACGGACCGCTTGACACTTGGGAAAATTTAAGACTGCGGTGGGTTGTTATTTTACAAGCCCTTATGCAGCATTTGTTTTAAATTATGTACGCTTTGATTTACTGCCGCCCGCAGAAAACGGTTCGCCGCCAAGTCCTCTGGCCAAGCTTTTCCCCCCTCACAGTGGAATTGATCAAAGCACAGCTCTGAAGGGAATTCCCAAAGACAAGTAATAGCTAGGATTCCGGTATTTCTGGGAGGTTAATTTGTGCCACCAAAGCCATACGCAGACGGTCACAGGTCCAGATAGTTTTGTAAAACCCCATTTAATTGACAATCCAGACAAATGGGGAAACCAGGTTAAATCACCTTTGAACTGAACTTAAAAGTCCAGCTGATACTTTTCTCCAGAGCCTTTGCTTCTGCTCTGAGGCATAAGAGGCCCAAGGAATCAATGGCTACTGGTCATGGTGGTCTCCAGTATGGATCAGACATCATGCGTCATGCCAATTTCATATTGTCGCTGTCAGATATCTGGAGAACTTCGAGACCCTTCTTATGCTTGTCTGTCTTTATCCTCAACTTAAGACCTTTTTTTCTCATCTTGCAGCCTATGAAAATAATAGAGTTGGAAGAGTTCTATGTCCATCTCTAAAAGTTGTCCAACC
>NW_024817544.1:0-2079 GCF_019175285.1 Sceloporus undulatus | reverse complement strand
AAAAACATTTGTAAATCTTCACAACTATAAAACCAAAATTCAGACCTACAAGGCTCCTCACCTGTTATTAACACTTTTAAAAGATAGATCAAGCTCTTTCAATTCACATAAGCCTCTTTGCCTCAGAAATGCATTGAGGGTCTTGAGTCTTCTGGATTTTGTATTACATTTGATACATGTTTGTTGAATAATTGTTCTTTCCCTTGGGCAAGTCGCACTATCTCAATCTTGGGGGAAGGAAATGGTAAACCTCCTCTGAACAAATCGTGCCAAGAATACTCACATAATAGGTTTGCCTTTGGGTTGGTGTAAGTTGAAAATGACTTGAAAGCACACAACAACAACAATAACAATATTTACACTTACAAGTAAATCTTGGCTCTCTCTTTCTGTTGCTCCTTTATTTGCCCAAATGTCATTTATCTCCTTCTTCAGATCCTCCAAGTGAATACAAAGCAAATCCTAAAGAGAGAAAGAAAGTTCAGCTTTGGTTTATTATTATTATGGTCTGCCAAACAGTCTGAACCTGAGCCACATGAGGCTTAATAGGTAATGACCAGCACTTTGAATTGTGCCAAGAAACAAATTGGCAGCCAGTAGAGCAGTTTTAACAGGGGCATTGTGTGATTTCTATAACCTGCCCTCCGTTAACAGCCTGGCTGCCACTCTTTAGACCAGCTGAAGTTTCTGAACACTGTTCAATGGCAGCCCCAAGTAGAATGTGTTGCAGTAATTCAAAGGGGATGTACCACCATGGCCAGGTCCAGCGTTTCAAGGAATGGGAGCAGTTGGCACAAAGGTTTTAGATATGCAAATGCACTCCTGGTCACTGAAAAGACCTGAGCCTCCAGGTTCAGAGCTGATTCCAGGAGTATTCCCAAACTGCGAACCTGGGTCTTCAGGGGGAGTGTAACCCAGTCTAACACAGGCTGGATCCCTATTCCCTGATCTGCCTTCCAACTGACCAGGAGGACCTCTGTCTTGTCTGGACTAAGGGCTAATACAGGCCAGCACTTTATGCTAGCCTGTACACAGACTAGGGCTAGATAAGGGCTGAGAATTTACATGCTCAGAAACCCTAGTCCACCACTCGGGTGCCATCTTGGCATGCACCCATTCAGATGGTGCACGCCATGATGACGTCTGTCATGTGCAGCATCCAAATGGTACTGCGCAAAAGGGGCGTCCTAAGGCCGCACTTAGGGTGCAAATAGGAGCTGTGTTTCGCGGCTTCACTTTGGACTGGGTTGCGTGCGTGGTGTGCGGCTGCTGCGTCTCCAACCCAGCGCTTCCAGGCAGAGCACACAGCTGCCCTGAATGGGCTGTTTGTACAGCCCCTAAGTTTCAACATGTTTGCCCGCATCCAGTCCATTACTGATAACAGATTCTGGTTTAGGATGAGGACAAGTTTAGAAAAGGAATGCTGGAGGTGAGCAATATCCTTGTTCCCTGCTCAGCAGGGCCCTTCTGGTTCTTACACTGGTTTAAAATTAAAATTAAAATGTTGCAGTTGCTTGCTGTATGACTTTTTAATATGCATTGGGATTGGATAGCAGGGGTTCCACACCATTGCTTATCAGATTCAACTGATTTCATAAAATTCTTTCACGTTGGAGCAGACAAAACATTTTTCCAGACATGGTATTGAAGGTCTTCATTTGAGCTAAAAGAATGTGGGAACTTGTTGCCACCATGGTTTCTAGAGAATCTGCTCTTTGTATTTTAAGAAAAGGTCCAAGTGTGAGGGTAAACTTTCCTCCCCATCCCCACCTCACCTCTATTTCAGAGGCTCTTCCGGCTTCCCACTGTTTCTATTTACATAACAAAAAATACCAGTTAAACTTGAGTCCAGTTTCCTTCTAATAATTTCTTATCAACTTTCGACAATTTTTTTTGAAGAATATGAAGGTGCTCCCTTGGCCTATTAAGATTCAAAATTATTTCTTACCATGTACTTTTGGTAAGCTTCCTCCTGAGGAATCACTTCATGATCTCGGTGCTCCTTGGATCTGTCACACACCACACAGATAGGGATTTCATCATCCTCACAAAACATTTTCAGGGGCTCCTGGTGTTTCT
>NW_024817543.1:0-2079 GCF_019175285.1 Sceloporus undulatus | reverse complement strand
TATAGTGTCCACCTGTTAAAAGCCTCTGTCTCAAAAACCAGTCAATTACAAAAAGCAATTAAAACTAACCTAACCTCAAGTGAAATAAAATTAATAAAATTAAATAAATAAACCAAACACTACTTGGGTGTCAGAGTACCCTGACAAGAAGATCCTGGACCAATCAGAGTCTTTGCAGTTTGGGACTTATCCTGTGCAAAATTTGCAAATGTTTGATGCAGAAAGCATCAAAGTGGGGGAAATTGCTAAAATTACTCATTGCTTCCTTTGAGAATGAAATTAGTGAAAAATTCTATCACTGCCACTGAATATGCTCAGGTCTTTTCTTTTCTTTTTCTCTTTCTTTCTTTCTTTCTTTTTTTTTTTTTTTTGGTTTCTTTTTGCATTAGCTGTCTAGTAAGCCTTTTCCCCAATGATTTTTTGTACATGCAGTTCCTCCAGGTCTACTTATATTTTGCTCTTATACATGGTTTGCAGGATTTTAGCTATCCAAAAGTTGACTTAAAAAAAGCATTTCCTATTTGTATAAAAGGTTCTGCACATACTTCTCTAAGTTTTAATTTTATTATTTACACAAGATACCTGGAAGAGATTCATGTGACATGAATGTGTCACAGTTTTGACCCAGGTTCTTTGCTAACTCTAACAAAATCAAAAGGGAGCCTTCATATTTCATTAGAGAAATTGCCTGTCTCTAAATGTATTACTTTACCCCCTGGCCTTTAAACATTAACAACCTGAGCTGAATTCAACTGGATGGGGAAGATGATATTTCAGTTCATTTCAGACTACTTTCAAAACTGAAATCCTAGGTTACTTCGGCCCTGAAGCTTGCTCACCACTATCGGTTTACAAGTTCCCACTCCCAACAAAGATGTCAAAGCTAGTAAACATTCACTACTTAAAATGATGCATGTTATAGTCTATACTGTATATGCTAGAACTGTAACAGGCCAGAAAGATGTCTCCTGTACTTCAAGCATCTAGAACGAATAGTGGTACCTTTTGTCTTATGAAACCACTTCATTCTAGTACTACCCCCATGTCATTGTACTCAAATACATTTTCTAACAAAAAAAATGCCTTGATCTCCCCTGTCTCTCTCCACATTTACCTTTTCTATCTGCCTCCCCTCCTCTCCTTCCATGTATGCCTTCCCTGACCATTAACCCTTTCTGTTCATAACCCCTGCTATTTCTCTTCCACTGTCTCTTTACTGTCCCTTCTTTCTTCTTCCTTTCTTCTCCTATTTCCCCCTCTCTTTCATGTTCTGTCGTCCTCTCCAGGCCTTCAATCATTTGTTCCCCCGTTCTTGCAGCTTGACACTCTGACTCTCCCTCCAGTGTGTCACACCATATCAGTGCATAAGACATTGCAATGTACATATGAGCTATAGTCTTCATGTTTGTCTGGAGAACCACATCTAAATGCTGCAACAGTAAATGCTGCGTGCCAATCACTTATTATAGATTTTAATTTTTTTTAAGTCCAGTTATGAGTTATGTGATTTAACTGTTCTAACTGGACAACACTACTTTGCCTAGGAGTGATGACCCTATCAGCATAACCCCTGCTATTCAGTGGCTCCCTGTTTATTCCTTTCTATTTTAATTATTAGCCTCTCCAGATGTCCTTAGATGGAAGCCAAAGTTTGGAGACACATTTATTTTTAATCAGATTATAATGACAGGTGAAAACAATTGGCAGTTTATCAAACAATAGTGCATCAGACAGACTTGTTCAAAGGTCTGAATGATGGCTAATACTGACTCTCATAGTTCAGGATATGTTACAGCCTTGGGTCAAGATGGTACTTCTTTCTCATTCCGCATACAAAGGCCTACCAGACAGCTTTCAACACTGGTCAACATCCTTCAATGCCTCCAAAGGCATCAGGTTCACTAAGAGAGGTTGAGGCAATAGTATACATGGCTCTGTCCGCCTCCAATACCTCTACCATCTTCTGCATGAGATGGACACCTCCCTCTGACTAACAGTAGGACCAGCCTATAGAAACTATAAAGGTTGCTGGTTCTTCACATATAATCATAAATCCCCCTTCCCTTGTATACAGAATTG
>NW_024817542.1:1402-2079 GCF_019175285.1 Sceloporus undulatus | reverse complement strand
TCTCTGAAGCATCAAAACCTTTTCCCTCCGTCATTAATTACTTTCACACTCCTCGCTTTTGCTCCCAGCTGCCAAGGTACCTCTTGCCTTCTTCTTCCACCGTTCACATACGCCTCTCCCCCCTGTGCATGTCTGCCACCCAAAGCTCACAAACCAGTCAGTTAATAGCCTCCAAAACTGCTTCCCTTCCCTGAAGCCATTCTAGGCCCCACTATCCTTACCAACTATGTAAAACTACTAGCATTTAAACTACTGACAATTCCCCCCTAAACCCCAAAACCATTCTGGATGAACCACAGAAGCTGGTTCTGACAGTTAGCAGTTTACAATGGGGTATTTAGAATCTTTATAAAGTGGAGAGCAATAATGCCTCACTAAACTACAAATTCAAATATTCTACAGGATGTTGCTATCACAATTAAACTATGCTTGAAAGGGATCTAGGACTCCTAGCAGACTACAAGTTGAACATGGGCCAACAGTGTGATGTGGCCAATGTGATTCTAGGATACATCGATACAAGTATAGTTTCTAGATCAAGGGAAGTAATAGTGCCACTCTGTTCAGCTTTGGTCATGCCTCACTTGGAATAATCCCGTGTCCAGTTCTGGGCTCTACAATTCAAAAAGCTGTTGACAAGTTGGAACATGCCCAGAAGAAGGCAACCAAAATGGTGA
>NW_024817542.1:0-1302 GCF_019175285.1 Sceloporus undulatus | reverse complement strand
TTCTCAAGATGGTGGTTGGAGGAGGGCTCTTTGTCTTCCAGGCCTGGCCTCTCTCCCCCTCAAGATGGTGGTTGGAGGAGGGCTCTTTGTCTTCCAGGCCTGGCCTCTCTCCCCCTCATGATGGTGGTTAGAGGAGGGCTCTTTGTCTTCCAGGCCTGGCCTCTCTCCGCCTCATGATGGTGGAAACCATCAAGCCCTATGAGGAGCAGCTTAGAGAGCTGGGTATGTTTACCCTGGAGAAAAGAAAATTAACAGCGGATATGATATCCATGTTTAAATATTGGAAAGGGTCGTATTGAGGATGGAGCAAGCTTGCTTTCTGCTGCTACAGAGAAAAGGAGACACCACAATGGATGCAAGACACAGGGAAAGAGGTACCACCTAAACATTAGGAGGAACTTTGGGACAGTAAGAGCTCTTCGACAGTGAAATATACTCCCTTAGAGTTTGGTGGAGTCCTCTTCTTTGGAGGTCTTTAAACAGAGGCTGGATGGTGCTTGGAATGTGTATTCCTGCATGGCAGAAGGGGGTTGAACTGGATGGCCCTTGTGGTCTATTCCAACTCTGTGATTCTATAATGCTAGTGGATTCCGGTTCCTTACCCACAGAGGCCACATTCTCATAATTCTCCATCATTACAGAACTGTACATAAGTCTCTGCTTCTTCGTCAACAGTTTCCATTCCTCTTCAGTGAAATATACTGCCACATCCGCAAAGGTCACCTGTAACAGAAAATAGCCCTCATCCAGAGACTGACTAAGCAAAAGGGGAGGAAAGCACATGGTGCATCCAAATATTATTTGAATACTTTAGAATTCAGTCCAGGAAATAAACTTTAAATTCTGTCAGCAGGAAAAAAGCTACTGCCTTTGAGATCCAGTTTGTCTTGAATCTTTTCAATATAATATGCAATATAATAAACAATATAGTTTAGGCCATGGCTGGGATACTGATGATGGATTAGGATACTGACTATCCCAACACATACAGTACATTTAGCTACCAAAGAATTATGGTGCATTTAGACATTTCTTGCCACATTTGAGAGGCAAACGTCATTTTAAATCACAGTTCTGGGGAGCACTTTGGGCTTGAGTGCCACTGGGCCCACCCCATATTTTGAGCCGGAGATGTTCTCCCATAGCCTCCAACATTTCACAGATGGGAAACACAAGACACATGTGGACAAACAGCCCAGTAGGCAGTGAAGTTGGCCAAAGTTGTTTATGAGGAAGATCACACAAGCTAGGAAGGGCACAACCATTTGCTTTTGCTTCAGCCTCCTGAGAAGAGCCATATCC
>NW_024817541.1:0-2079 GCF_019175285.1 Sceloporus undulatus | reverse complement strand
CAGCCCCCCGTTGCCTCATTATTGTTTTATCGCTGTCACTCCTTACCGAGCTGTTCAATTGATGTTATTCTGTTAAATATGTTTTTAGTGATATTATTTTGTACTGACAGGAGGGAGGGTAGAAGAGTAGGGGATGGTTTTGGGGATTGGTTTGTTGTTATTATTGAGAAATTGTATTTATATTTTTCTTTTGTTGTTACCCACCTCGATCCTCAACGGGAGAGGCGGCATACAAATAAATATTTTATTTGTTATTATTATTACTACAACAAATTACCTCAGGGACTGGTAATAACTGTTTTTCCACAGTGTAGTCATTTTCCAGGTAATCTCCTATACAGTACCCTTGATCATTATCTCAGAGTTATCTTTAACTTTAAACCACTGAACTTTTATGCATTTAATTTCAGACACACTCTTTAGGTTTCTGGTAACTCGAACTCAGAACCCTCTCACACCAATGTTTAAGCATATGTGGTGCACAGAACACCTGGCTGACCAATCAGAAAGCAGCTGAAGACCAGCCAATAGGATGTGGACTAGGACTTTTGAAAATTCCAGGCTAATAGAGGAGAGAGTCTGTTGGGCTGACAGTTGGGTGACAGTTGGGATTTGACAGTTGAGGGAACAGTTGAGTCCAAGAGAGGACTGGGTTCCATGAGTTCCTGAGGGAATAGTCAGTTAGGGCTTGGAATCTGGAGAGAGAGGGTTCCAGGGATAGAGAAGGACAGTTAGGGGTAGAGTCTGAGTGGGAAAGGAGCTCCCTACCATTATACTTCCAGGACTCTAGGAAAGGGAGTGGCTGGAGTGTGATATCCTGCGGGATAGTGTTAACCTTGGTGACTGTTAGGTCTAAGTTTAAAAGAGGAACTTAATAGAAGGAGTGAGTGATTCTTAGTTATAAAGAACTGGTGATTTAGCTAAAGGGTTATAAAACCAACGGTAACTATAACAAAGTAGAAAGTAACAATTACATAAGATATCATATTAAAACCAACACTGTTAAACCTTCTTGCAAATAAAGTTTGTTTGATTCAAGAAGGACACGCCTGGACTTGAGTTAATACCAAGCTACTCACATTACAAACTCTCAGGTGCCTGCCATCATAGAAAAGGATTGTGGTGTGGGTGTGCATCACATAATTTGGTGGCAGCGTTAGGGTGAAGGTTAACTAGATGGGGCCTTCACATAATTGGGTGCCACAACAGGAAAGCTTTGTTACATAATTTGGTGGCAACGGTGGGATAACAAAATTCCCAAGTGCCTGCCACAATAGAAAGGTTATTTGTTACAGCCTACCTCCGGTCATCGCATTTTTTCCATATCCTGGTGCTGCCACCAATTTCTCATGGTGCTTCCCACTCACCAAACTATTTTCCTATTGTGGCAGCCCTATGGGTTTTGTCACCCCACCGCTGCCACCAAATTATGTGACGAGAGCCACCAAAACCGCTTATTTTCCTTTTCAGAATTCACTTTCAGATGTTATCTAGTTAGCATGGTTACTTATTTCAGATCCGGACAAGCTTGTAAGTAATTAACAATAAAACTTTATTTGAAAAACAGTTTAACAACGGCGGGATTCAGACAGCCCAAAGCGGGTGGTCTCCCACCACTCTAGTTTGCTCTGCAGGGAAGCCGCAGGCTCCAGACCGCGGGGCTTCCCCGCAGAGCAAAAAGAACCCTTAAAAGATGGGTTCTTTATGCGGCGTGCTTATGCGGCGCGCCAATGGCGCACTTGTGGTGTCACAAGCACACCGGGACGTGCTGGTGCTAGGCATCTGTCCCGTCAAAATGGCGGCGCCTGTAGGTATAGGGCGCCACCATTTTGACGTCTTGGCGCTGTACTAGTGTTAGGGAGCATCTAAAAACTATGCTCCCGGGCAACCCTAGTACGTTGTCAGGATGTACTAAAAGGCCCATGTAAACAGGGCCAACATTTCACTTTGGTACATTTAATTACACCTTGTTACTCCTCTCTCTCTTTCCAGAGAACTCCAGTTACTCTCACTTAGACCCTCACATCGTCCTCATTTATTGTTATCCTTCTGACCTTGTATCTATACTACCCCTCAGGC
>NW_024817540.1:0-2079 GCF_019175285.1 Sceloporus undulatus | reverse complement strand
GTAACTCGCTTTGTTACAAATAAAATTATAAAAATAAATAAATAAAAGTAATTTCTGTTTGTAATAATAGTTTGAAAACACGGTATTTTAATATACTAATTGTGATAATTTTATGCTAAATCAAATTGTATGTAGTCACATTTTATGTTCCTAAAGTAACAAGAGTCACTTTCAATCTGTAAAAAGTGCTAATGTTGCTTTTTTTTTTTCAATTTTTCCAAAAATTTCCATTTTTTTCCTGGAAAACCCCCCAGAAAAAAACCATTTTTCCCCTCATGGCTTCAAATTTTTCAGACATTTTACATCTCTAGTCTCCACTACCACTTTGACTAATGGTGATGGCAGTTTGTGTCAGCTACAGTAGGAGAACTAAATATTGGACACTGTGAGCTAACAGCATTTTGTAGTTGGTTGTTGGTCTAGCACTCTGATGTGGAAGCTGGGGTGCCTGTTGGTGCATAGAAGCTGTGCCCCCTATGTATGCTCAACCTGTACATTTATTTTAAAATGAAATACAAAGGTTATAAAATGCCAGAAAATTCCTCTGATGACCTTCCCAAGGTAAACAAGCCTGAATAGAATTCAAAGATGTAGCTATGTTAGTCTGTAGAATCAGTATGTAGCAAGATCTTGTAGAACCTTTGCGACTAACTGAAAGAAAGAAGTTCACAACATGAGCTTTCCTAGACTTCAGTCTGCTTCCTCAGGCGCACTCCACTAAATGCATCTCAGGAAGTAGACTGAGGCTCCATACAGACAGGCCAAAATAAAGCTGCTTCAGGGCACTTTGGAGGTATGCTGTTTAAATTATGCTTGCGTTCTAAGAGTCCACAAACTGCAACAAAGCTGTGCTCCAGTCCTTAGGACTGGATTGTGGCTTTGGCGTGACTTCTGGACTCTTAGGACGCATGCATCATTTAAATAGCATACCTCCAAAGTGGCCCGAAGCAGCTTTATTTTGGCCTGCCTGTATAGGGCCTGAGGTCTAGGAAAGCTCATGCTGCCAACTTCTTTCTTTCAGTTAGTCTCAAAGGTGCTACAAGATCTCTCTACATACCAAACCTGGAAAGGTGTGGCATCCCAAGCACTTTGTGTAATGGTTTTTAAGCTTTATAGTTTGCTTTAGCTCTGTTTTATTTTAACTTCTGTTGTAAACTTCTGCCTTAGGTTACATACTGGGAGAAAGGTGGTATAGTACATAAGTAAAACCAACCACTTTATTCTTTTGTTTGGAGTTTCAGGATGCCTAACTCTGTGTGTGTACAAGGGTGTGTGTATGTATATACAATTTATTAACTATTTTTAATCAGAAAGATTACAAGAGTTTGACGTTCTGTCAATGAACAAGTTGTTACAATGCTCATTCACTTACCATGTTGAGCCAGAGGATCCACTCAGGTATGTAATACAGTCTAAGAGGTTCAGCTTCTGCAGTGCAGACAGGTGGCCATACAATGCTGACATGGCCCTGGCACCGCCGCCTGTTGCCATGACAGCTATCACTGGGACCTGGAGCAAGAATCAAGAGGCAAGGGAATAGATAAGTGCCCAGTCCTATATTCTGTTTTAGTAGGCTGTAACTGTCTTAGGTTGCTTGAGACATTTCTCAAGGAAGAAAAGGTTAATATTCAAGGGTCCAAGTACCACGAAAACATTTATTATAACAAGTCCAGGGTGACTAATATGCTCCTTTCCCAGGAAATGTCTTACATTTCAGCCTTCTGTCCAGGAGGAATTCCAAAATGTCCCCCATTTTCAGCACAACTAAAAGGCATGAATTTACATTTCTAATAGTCTTTTCATCTTTTATTTTGTAATCCTCTCCATTTTTCTTGAATGTCCCCCTTCATACAAATCCCACTTTTGGTCTGGAAAGGAAGCCCACACACCTCATGACTTTGTAGCTTCTGTCCCAAGAGCTTTTCTAGTGCCCCGGCAACCACCTTTTTCCTCTTGCAAAGGAAGTCTTGCTCAGCCCCACAAAGATCACACTGCAAACGCACGTCCAAATCTCCCAAGCTAGAACAGACAGAGAGAGAGAGAGATTTGTCCATCTGCATATGGGCACAATATTCAGCT
>NW_024817539.1:0-2079 GCF_019175285.1 Sceloporus undulatus | reverse complement strand
CCAAAATAAAGCTGCTTCGGGTCTCTGTGGAGGTATGCTATTTAAATAATGCATGGGTCCTAAGAGTCTGGAGGTCATGCCAAAGCCACACTCCATTCCTAAGCACTGGAGTGCAGCCTTGGTGCAGCTTCCGGATTCTTCAGATGCATGCATCATTTAAACAGCATACCTCCACAGAGACCCGAAGCAGCTTTATTTTGGCAGTCTGTAACAGGCCTAAGAGAAAGTCCTCCCCTAAGGGTCATAAAACTCAAGCAGGCTCATACCATGAAATACAGCATCTCAGATAGGCTGACCCTAAATTCTATAGGACTGTATAGATTATAATCATTACTCAGAATTGTGGCTGGAAATGACTCATTAGCCAGTGAAGCTGTCTCTACAGAAGAGTTACATGTCAGTAGTCTTGCCACAGTATTTAAGACTGGTTAACCTCCCTTGATGATTTCATGTAAATGTTGAATAGCATATCACGGGGGTGTGCAAAACCAAGCTCTGGGAGACCTTGAAGGCCAACAGCCATGGGCACAAACATGAATCTACCAGCTCCACCTTTTGAGTTTGTCCCTCCAAGAAGAATTGGATCTACTGTAAAGCAGTGAACCCAAGTGCCATCCCAGTGAGTTAGCTTGGAAGCACACCATGATTAATAATACTGAAAGCCATTAGTAGGTCCAGCAGAACCAATAGGAATGCACTCCCCCAGTCTGTTTCTTGTCCTTGCACTAAAATGTGCAATGCAAGGCCAGAAAGTTATTTTTGTTCTTTATAATACATTCTGTCTACTTGATCTTTATGAAACAAATTGCAATTTTGCAAGGCAACTCAAACGGTTTTTGTCCCATAACCAGGCCTGAAACCAGAGTGAAATGGATTTAGAGATAATCCATGTAATCTACAAGCCACTGGAGCTGGGTAGCATTACATGCTCCAGAACCCCCAAAGAGAGGTACAGTATTTGCACACTGGCCAATAAGTATTTAGTGTAGTTGGGTTCAGAGAAGATTTTTCCCGTAAAAGCTTCACCACAGCCTCTTTTAAGCAAGATGGAATCTTGCTTTGCTACAGTGAGGCTTTCACCATTCCTCTTACTCAGTCCCTCTTTGGCCTTTTACAGTCTTGTCCACAACCGCAAAATATAGACTATTCAGCAGTCTACTGTGAATAATTTATATGACACTTTGCAAACAAAAACTACTCAGATCCTGTTGTAGGAGTTTATTGTACTGCCCTTTTCCACCCTTTCCTCCTGAGCTAGGTGCAGCATAAAAACTTAAACATGGATGTATTGGACACCTCTATTCTCAAGCAGGAGGCATCCCGTACCCAATCCAGACTTCTCCTGCTCCTTGCAAACAATTGGAAAATCCTGTTCTTTCAAAAAGTGCCAGAGACGTCTGAATCAAGTATGGATGCCTCTTGCCTGGGCACGGAGGTGTGCAATAAAATCTGTGTTTTAAAGTTTTCATCCTGCACCTAGCTTTGGAGGAAAGGACAGGAAAGAGCGGTGCGATAAACTCCTTACTTGGATGATGTGACAGATACAGGTCCAGTGGATATAACTTTAGCTCCTATTTGTCTTTTTCATTTGGTATATTTCATTTTATAAAACCTGAGGATAGGGGCATTATAATTTGAAAAGTGAAAGCAACTATATGCATTCCTACTTATTAAGTAATCTATCCACTCCTGGCTTATTCCTGGTTTATTAAGTGATATATCCACGACAACAAACTGAGCCAGTTCAGAAAGGGAAATATAGCGGGGTGGATGGGACACTAACAAAATTACTATAATCTTCCCAACTTCATGTTGCCATGTTTGTAACACTAGTCAGGTTGGCATGCTCATCAGGTGCTGGATGGTTATTGTTTTCTTCTTCCATTTACTGAACTGACATTAGTAGCAGCATTTTTAGTCCTGGAGGCCTGTTGCCAAAGTAACCAGCCTATTTGATGTGGACAATAGTTTGGGGGCAACAAACAGTCTCTGCCCTCTCCTCTGCTGATACTACTGTCTTTGTACTCCATACTTCCCTTTGCCCATTATTGTGTCACTGATTGCTTTCTGGTTTTCTTC
>NW_024817538.1:0-2079 GCF_019175285.1 Sceloporus undulatus | reverse complement strand
GGCGCCATCTTTACATATCGGACGCTGTGCGTCCGAACGTGTCACGGAGCCTGTGACGTCGCGAATGCGCCCCTGGCGCCTCGCGGCATCACAGAGGTGCCGTAGAAAGAAGCTCCATTTTGGAGCTTCTTTTTTGCTCCGTAAGGGAGCCGCGCGGTGTGGCTGCGACAGCTCCCTTACGGAGCAAACGGCGGCGGTGGCAGACTGCCTCAAAGCAGCAGTCTATAACCCGCCAATGATGGAAGATCTGAGGTGTATTAATATGCATCTCTGTGCCCACACTGCATGGGGTGCTTTGGGGGAGGAATTTCTTTTCTTAACCTTCAGTGGAGAAAAGCTAGGTGTAAATTCATCAGGCGTGATTGCACTTTGTCATGAATGAACGGGGGGAAATCAGAAGTTGTTTAAGTCATCCCACCCCTTTCACTCCATGTTTGCTGCTGAAAACTGATAGCAGGAGTGGGATTCTAAGGGCTCATGCGCACTAAAGTTTAAAGTGAATTGCTGATACAGTTGTATGTCTGTTATTCCCACTTCAAAGGGGTTCTGATCCTACTGTACTCGATCTCAACCAATATGGAGCTAGGCAAACACAAATGAACTGCTCCTTCTTGACATGAATTTTTGGGTGATTCTTTTGAAATCCAAACCATGTTCAACAAGTAGGAATTATGAGTCATATTTGCATTGGGGGACTGTGCCAGTTCTAGCCAGCTTCTCTCAGCCAGCCCTGGTGCTCTGGTGCTGTTCTTGTGGGTGCAGCTGCAGAGCACCATCTTGGGTGGCTCCTCTCCTGTGGCGCTTCTTTTGGGCTCAGCCAAGGCTGGCAAGTGAGGCAATCCTTCTTCCTTTCCTCCCTTCAGCAAGGAGGAAATGGAGAGGCTTTCCTCCTTGGAGAGAGAGCCAAGGCAAGCTGAGAGCATTACCTTGGAGCATGGCATAGCCTTCTCTTCCTTCCTCTCTGCCTTTCTCAGCTCAGTCATGGAAATCCAGTGCGTGCCCCTGGGCAAGTCATACCCTCTTAGCCAGAGGGGACAAGGAGGAGGAGGAGGCAAGGAGGGCCTGGGAGCTCTCTGGCTGGGCTCCCCAGCTGAGGCAGCTGAGGGAGGGTCAGGAAAATAAAGAGGAGAGGGAGACGGATTGCTGCCACCACCATTGCCATGGATGGCGAAGCGAGGGGTGCACCAGAGGGCAGCCCATCTGTAGAAGGTGGGGGAGGAGCCACCAGGGCCCAAGTCTTCCTGTCATGCCACCATTTTTCCTCTATTATTGTTGTTGTGTGCCTTCAAGTCTGTTGTGAGGTTTTCTTGGCAAGGTTTCTTCAGAAGGAGTTTGCCTTTTCTTTCTTTATCCTCCTCTTCCTCTCTCCATGGCTGTTCTCCCCCCCCCCACCAAGTGTGAACAACAAAGAGGAGTAAAAGGGGAGTAATGGCCCAGAAAATTCAATCAAAAAATAACCCAGTTTCCACACTGGGCTATTTTGTAGTGGGAATGAGCCCTAAGAAAGCAGAGTGATTCACAGAGCAAACAATGGAGTAGCAATGGAGTAGGGTGAAGGGTTAGACTGGCAACTAGCTTTATTTTTCTTGCATTGTAATAGTGGGTGGGAGGCTGGATGGTGGGCAGTGGAAAGTGCATTATTCAATATCTTCTGTGGTGGGTGCAGGGAGGCCTTTGTGAGTACTGGGGAGAGTGATAGGCTGGCTAGTCCTTTGTCCTAGATCCTGTGATCCTATGATTCTAGGAGCCATTTATTTGTCCTTTTAGCAGTCTATGGTATCTGTAGAACTCTTATCCAGCAAGACATTTCAAATGAATTGATTTTATTTCATTAATCTTTCTTATTGTTCATCTTTCACAACCATACATAGAAAGAGGAAGTATGAAGGCATGGATGAAAAAACATATTTTATTTTATTTGTTTTGTTTTGTTTTCTCAAAGTTCAACTGTAAACCTGCCTTTACACTTTCTCCCTTGTCTTTCTTCAATAATCATTCAATGTCTTTGCTATTTTCTGTTGTTAGTATGGTTTCATTTGCATATTTTAGATTGTTGATGTTCTCCCCTCCCCTCAGTTT
>NW_024817537.1:0-2080 GCF_019175285.1 Sceloporus undulatus | reverse complement strand
GTATTCAAAATGCTGAATACCTCATTTGAAGAACTTTGGATAGTTTCTATAAATTTTGGACTAAAACCAAGAGTAGATTCACTCCACTAGCATGGTAGTAGTGTTTATTTGTACATGTCCTTCGGCTGTAGCAAGTTAAAATTAAATAAAATAAAAATTATATTTACATTGGCATGGAAGCCAAGAGCTGATTAAAAGTGAGAATGGACCTGTGCATTGATCATTTATGAAATAAAACTACTGGTGTCTGAACAGGGCCTGGAAACTGAGAGCACCAGGTGGAATTAGCCACTCTGAGATTTTATGTGAAGGGATACACACACACACACACACACACACACACACACATCTATCACTGTACATGCAAATAATAAAACAGATAAAAGTAAACCTGGCCATGGTATACAATCTAAGAAATAATAGCATAATACATATAAATAACACATAACAATACAGGAAAGGGTTCAATAAAACAGGCAACAAATTAAAAATGTCAAATAGCAAATAATAGTCACACAATGCCTGGGAATGCTTCTCTGAACAGAATGATCTTCAACTCAGTTTTGAAACTAGTTAAAGAAGTGATGACCCATGTTCATGGGGGAAGAAGGTTCTAGGAGTGAGGGGCAGCAAGTGAAAAGGGACGAATCCGAGATGGGGCAGAGAAAATCCTGGGCTCAGACAGCAGACCTTGACTACCAGAACAAAGGGCCCAAGAGGGAAGGTGAGGAGAAAGAAGGTCTGATAAATAAGGAGGGGCCAGCCCATGAAGGGCTTTAAAAGTCAGTGACAGGAGTTTACACTGAATATGGAAGGGGAAGGGCAGCCAATGAAGGGATGATAATAAAAGAGAGATTTGGTCAGAGTGGCAGGCAGATGTAATAATGCATGCAACAGAATGCTGGACAGAAATTAAAGGACGGAGGTGAAAGAGAGGAAGCCCTGCCAGAAGGAGGTTACAATAGTCTAGTTGTGCGACGACCAGAGTGTGGACCAGGGTCTTGGCAGTAGAGGCCAAAAGAAATGGACGGATTTTTGCAATATTGTAAAGAAAGAATCTACAAGTCTTGGCTGTACCTGGATCGGGAGAATACATGACAGAGAAGAATCAAAAATGAAACCAAGACTGCTGGCTTCCTGGACCGGTTGAATAGAGATGTCATCAACAGAAACAGAAAAGTAGTATTGGAGGGAGGGCTTAGGGGGAAAGACAAGAAGCTCTGTCTTGGACATGTTGAGCTTCAAATGCCGATGGCACATCCACTGAGAGACAGCTGTATGACAAGATGAAACTTGCTGGTCAAGACCCAGAGAAAGATCAGGGGTGGAAAGAGATGAAGACACAAAGTTGTAATCCTAAACCTAAACTGAAAATGACAGGACAAAAAAGTCTAGGGGGAAAAAAGCAATGGTCATGTGATAGCAAATTTTTTTATTAGAAACAAACTGGAAGAATTAGATAAAAAATGGGAGGGATAGGTAAAATCTAGTCAATCCTGCAGACAGACAAATATGCTATGGCCTGTGTCCAGAGCCCAAAGATAAAATCAAAAGCTTGTGCGACAAATGAGTAAAAGAGCTCATGTGACCAATGTATACTGAGCTACAGAACTATAAATCCCAACCAATAAGTCGAGTATATGGAGATGTCATACATGTTGAATACACATACAAATACAAATAAAGTTTTCAACACCTCCAAGTAAACAGATGGGAGGCATAACATAGCAAGCCCATTACAAGTGATAAATTGATAAAATAAGACCAAACGCGTTTTGACAAGAAGTCTTCATCAGTGGTCGGAATAGGCTAGAAAGGCAAATAATAATACTGTAACAGTGATTTATAAAAAAAAATTGAAGACCATATTGTAGATAAATCATATTGCAAATATACCTGTTGTTACAGCATAGAAGATATAGCAATATATGTGGATACATCCAGTGAAAGTAAGTAGAACATAATCAAGTAGGACAGGGGTAGGCAACCTTTTTGAGTCGGGGGCCAGGTTGCTGTCCCTCAGACAACTGGGGGGCCGAAGCCGGGGGTGGAGCTTCCACCCTCCAGGGGCGGAGCCACA
>NW_024817536.1:0-2080 GCF_019175285.1 Sceloporus undulatus | reverse complement strand
TTCACCCAAGACACCAGACAACTCAGTAGTCTTATATAAAAGATCTACTTTATTCTACTATATACAGCTCCAAACTATCCAACACAACAATACACTATTCCTCACTATCCACTCTATCCACTACTACAACCCACAAAATACATTGGGATGTATAGTCATTATTATAGTCAATGCATGGTACCACCCACTGTTGTGTGTTTCCACCCAGTAGGCGTGTACAACATTCTCATTGGTTCTCTTGGTTCATCCTACAATTTAGTGATTTCATCATCTCAGCCTTGACCACTTAACAATTGTCAGGTGTGTCCAATTATTCACTATGCATCTCTTGTCCTTGGCTCTCAGGACTTGTTAATTGTATTACCATTTACACCTGTGTGGTTCCCAATTGGCTTCTGCTGAGTCACCCTGACTCACACATACATTGTTTTATTTCACTTACTGTATAACCCATGTTGCTTTTTTCTTGACAGGTTACATATTTATTCAGGTCCAGTAGAAGATGAAAAATCATATCCTGTGGGTTTTCACTGGGACTGGTTTCTATTATAGGTATAATGAACCTTTCTCTTGGTTCTTGGTAGAAAGGGCAAAATAACATGTAATGAACAAGGTCCTCTACCTTTTGACAACCATATACACAAGTACATTCTTTTGCAGGAATACCTCTATATCTTCCGTCTCTGTATGCTGTATCCATCATATTTAATCTTAATTCGGTAAAAGCTTTCTGTAAATTTGCAAATGTTAAGCTAACAAAATAGTCTGGAAAAATACAGGACTTCTTGAGTTTATAGTATAGGGGCTACATGAGGACAGATAAGCAGTATGGAGATCTTTTTGTATCAATGTTTCACTTATTATGTTCTTGATAGACTTTATCTGTACTTCCAATTGGAGTTCATTAATTTCAGCTAATGAATTTCCATATTTGATAATTAACTGCGCGGCCTGATGTACTCAGTTCTTGTTGGGCATGCTGTTATTCAGTTCTATCAAACATTTTTTTGGAAGTCTATTATTATCCATCCTCTGAACTTTAAGCCAGTAACATATAATTCTCTTATCTATAAGGCTTTCTATACTAAGCATGTTGGTTTCCAGTCTAAGTATGGCAGTTGGTGTGTCTCTGGGGAGGCCCAGCAACGACCTCCAGAAGTAATTCTGAGGGGGTTCTAAGTTTATGTTTGGTTTACCTGTGGCACCCCAAACCTCTGCCCCATATAGAAACTGTGCCATTGTTTTGGCTTTATATACTATTGAGGCAGGGTTTACTAAATTTCCCCCTCTAGTTGCCGCAAACTTTGATGTAGCTTTTGTCACATCTTTATTATTTATATCTCATGTTTCTTGCCATTCCTTTCCAATTTTATCTACTATATCTTTATAATTCAATATCTTAGTGTTTAACCTCCACCTCTTTATTTGTTCATAATCTTTCTTAATAATAATAATTTCTGCACTCACCAAAGCATGGTCACTTACTTTTATACTTGATATTTCCATATCTAAAACTTTAGTTATCATATTTTTGAAACAAAAATGTAATCTAGTCTAGTCTATGTTTTATGTACAGCAGAATAATATATGTATTTCTTTTCATCCCCTTTTACTAGTCTCCAGACATCTATAAATTCCCTTTTGTTCATTATTTTATTCAAGTTTGTTATATTTCTATGTTTATCCTTTACTGAGGGATGAGATTTGTCTTTAATCTTATCCATTTCCATGTTAAAGTCTCCTGCTATGATCACATATTGTTTTTGTATTTTTTCCACTTTCTTTAACACTCTCATAAAACTCTTCTTGTTTTTCATTTGGCGCATATACATTCACAAATACATAATTATCCTCACCCAGTTCTCCCTGTATTATTATATATCTTCCTTCGCCATCTTTAATTACCTTATTTATTACAAAATTACATTTCCCCCCAATTATTATTGCTACCCCCTTTGATTTAGGTCTTCCAAATGCTTTCTCGTAATCCTTTGCCCAGTTCTGTTTAAGTTCATTTCCCCCCTCTTTCCGTTGGTGCGTCTCTTGAATAAAGATATCATCTGCTGCGTCCCTTCGTAAT
>NW_024817535.1:0-2080 GCF_019175285.1 Sceloporus undulatus | reverse complement strand
TGTAGGATGTGATGGAGGGTGGGGACAAAACAGATTTCACCAAATGGTGAATAATATTTCTAAGGAATTCAACAGGAGCAGCTGTTGGATATGTTCACATGGCCCCTCACACCATGGTCAAGGTTGGCCAATCACTGTTTCAGCAACTCTAAACTTGACAGGGTGGAATGTAACCAAGATATATTTTGGAGTAGGAGATCCCTCAACATTTGATAAGGCACAATTTTCATTAGAGCAGAACGACAGGCCCCAGGCAGCTTTATGTGTTCGCCATTTTCAGCAGTCAGAAATGGTAGAGAAAACAATATGGATGGGAAATGTAAGCATGGGATATGGTACTAACGTGCTGGTAAGACGTGCAAACTTGCGAGATTATGATAAATGCAATCTCACCGTACATTTGAATAGTAGCGAGGTTTGCACAGGATTGCCCTATCCCTTAAGTTGCTCTATTCAAGGTAAACCCACTGTATTTGGACAAGTGGGAAGCCATACACTTTTGGGGGCCCTGAATAGACAAATGGGACTACTTGCTGGCCCAGGTAATTGGATAGGAGGGTTGCCCCCCGGGTGTATATTGGGTTTGTGGACAATGGGCAGGAAAAATATTACCACCTGCATGGAACGGTACCTGCACTGTTGGAACCCTAATGGCTGGTGAGTTGAGGTTTCACCCACAAGATCAACCCCCAATAGCCTGGGACCGACAGTTTGGTTGGCATAGACATATGTTGAGAAAAAGGGTGTATGATGAAAAATATGGATATGACCCTGATAACACAAACCTGACCGAAGGGGAAAGATTCTCGGCTATAGGTATGCCTATGTTAGGTGTGGCATGGAATATAAAACAGCTTAGGATCATGTCATACCAAATGGAAAGTTTAGCCACTCGATCTGCAGAAGGATTGGAGACTCTACAGAGAGAGGTAAACTCATTGGCAGAGGTTTTGGTCCAGCATAAAATCGCACTGGACTATCTGTTGAGTCGAGAAGGAGGATTATGTATGTGGCTAAATACTACTTGTTGTCATTTTATTAATGAGAGCAGAATAATTGAGACAGATGTCGAAAAACTGCACAAGATAGCAGAAAGTGTGAGAAAAACATACCAACCAACTAGTGACTGGTGGTCATGGATAACATCTTGGCTACCAAATCTAGGATGGGTAAAAGGTATAGTCATAACAGGAGTCCTAATTTTGGTAATAGGACTGGTTTTATGTATGTGTATTTCCTGTCTAATGCAATATATGCAAAATATGGTAAATAGAATGCTTAATGTGGCTGTAGCCAAAAGAAATGGTGATGTTAAGTTCCTATCAGAGGACCCCCAGTAATTCAGGAAGAAATTCGCCAGAAGAAAAGGAGTTCTGGTAGAAGCAAGACTGATAGTGTTACTTGTTGACACAAGCAACAACAAAAAGGGGGGAATGAGAGGAACAAATATCTAAAGAGTCTAAAGGACAGTTCGGCAGTTTAATGATTACAGCATAGCATGGCCAAGCAATCTGATAAAGAGGAACAATGGGATTGTGGAGGATTAACCAGAACTGTGGAAACTTGGCAGGAAGGCAGGAAGGCAGGAATTAGTCAATGAACTAGTTCTGGAAATTATTAAGAAAGGTAACTTGAAGAAAGGATGTTGCTAAAACTATGCATTTTTGAATGTATAAAAGGTTTGAAGAAAGACAATTGGGTGTGACAGTCTTGGAATTGCCATGTAGGCAGCTGTCACCCCGTACGGAGAATAAAGGTGGTGCGCTTATTTTGAGCTACAGTTGGACTCTGAACTTTCTTTGTTGCTGGGTGCTCCAAGGACCCTTCCGACATAGGTTGGGAGGGCTTGCTACCCTCCCCCTTCATTTTAAAACACTTAATTTTTTTAAAAAAAATATCTACACCTGTTTGTATTCGTAACTATTTGTAATCATGATGTGTGATGCTTTGAATCACAGTTCCAAAAGGTGAGCTACATATATAATAAATAAATGAATATGGATGCCTGAACGTGCTCCTAGACAGTCAAATGTGACACTTGGACAAATGTTTTAAAAGGTTGAGCAGTAGCTATCCCCAA
>NW_024817534.1:0-2080 GCF_019175285.1 Sceloporus undulatus | reverse complement strand
GTAGTAAATAAAGAAATAGATAAAAAGGATCACAAATGAAATGTTAAAGATTATTTCCATGTACAAGATAGGAAGGATTGTGTTAGTTATATGTAGGATGTGTAGTTAGAAGTAGAAGTTGATCGTATGATTAGTGTAGTGTAGTGTGTTTTTCATAAGTTAGTTAGAAAGAGTAAAAAGGTGTAGAAAGAAGAAATGTATTAGTATGTTGAAGAAGGAATGTGTAAGTGAAGTAAGTTTGAACAGTAAAGAGAAGTAAATAGATGAAAGAAATAAGGAAAGAGAGAAAGAAGGGAGAGAAAGAGGAGAAGATGGTAATGATAGAAAGTCTGTTGATAGTAGGTTTTAATGTAAAGAAGGTAAAGTATTCTAAATGTAAGTTTGTATTTGTGATTAATAGAGTCTGTCTATGTTTTGTTTGTGTTTTGTAAGTTTAATAAATCTATTTTAAAAAAAATTAGAAGAGATAAGTATTTAATATTGAATTGGTGGCTTCCCAATTCCTGGGATTTCTGGATAAAACGGATTATCTAGATCCATTTCTTTTTAAAATTATTTTTATTTTAAAATTTTTATTTTTAAAAAAACAGAAAAAAATGTATACAGCCACTTTTGAACTAACTATCATCATCATTCACTTATCACTAATTACCATCTATAAAAATCTTCAACTGCTTTTTTCACCACATTACAGTACTTCCTAAGGCTACTTAATTTCCCCAACATACATTAACATTTAATAATCACTGACTCTTATCAAATTATAAATAAAACCCTAAGATTCATCAATTGTTTTTTTAATTATTGAACATTCTTTAAAAAAAACATACAAGAGAAAACATTTGTACACACTTAAACGTATTTACACAATATACAAAGGATATAAAAAATAAAGAAAAAAACAAGTTAGTTTCTATATCTCTAAACTTTATATACTTCATAGATGGTGTCTATTCTTAAATTTTCGTTTCTTCTGGTTTCCTATCTGTTGTAATCAGAAAAATAGAGCTAGACAAAAAAAAAACCCCAGTCTCCATTTTTATCGGTTCTTGTTTCTACTCTTTAAGAGAGGAGATTAATTTGTCCTGAAATATATGTTTTCATAGTTGATTTGAATGGAAAAAGAAAAAAAATCTCCAGTAATCTATATTCCATCATATAAAGATTAATTAAACATAATCAGATTATAGAATTAGATACAGATTATTCTTACATTTTATCTTTCATCCTTCAGTAGTTTTTTCTCTATATATTTTTTGACAAAGAGCCTGTCTTTTTCTATTAATTTTAATTTTTCAACCATGCTTTGTTTCATATGGGCAGTCAATACATCCATTTCCATTGCCTCATACCGTTTATTGAGCAATTCCTCTTCAGTTGGTATTATCGGTTTCTTCCACAGTTTTGCATATATAATTCTTGCGGTTGTATCCATATATAAAATTACATGTTTGTTTTCTTGTTCTACTTTTGGGTTCATTATGGAGGTAATATTTAGGAGAAAAAGAAGCGGATCCAAAGTTTTGTGATCTGGAGAATCTCTGTCATTGCGGAGTGTATATGTGGCCAATATTTTTCAGCTACTTTATATTTCCACCATATGTGAATAAAGTTTGCATCTGGTTTTTGACACTTCCAGCATGAAGCCATCCCCATCTTGTATATCGCTTTTAGTTTATTTGGGGACATGTGCCAGTGGTGGAACATTTTAAAGAAATTTTCCCTGTAGTTTTGGCATAATGTAAATTTGTTACTGTCTAACCAAGTTTCCCCCCCCATTTTTCTAGATCTATGATTTTCCTAGTCTCTACGGACCATTTCAACATAGTATTTTTAATTGTTTCTTGTTCCAAATGTCTATTAATTAGTAATTTGTAGTATTTTGATATATGGTTTAGTTTATTATCAAATATGTTGTTTTTGACTCCATTAATTCCTTTATTTTTATTATCTAATTTAATAATAATAATAATAATAATAATAATAATAATTTTTATTTATATACCGCTATTCCAAAGATCATAGCGGTGAACAGCAAGTAAGCTAATTAGCAAGTAAGCTAATTTGCCCCCCAACAGTC
>NW_024817533.1:0-2080 GCF_019175285.1 Sceloporus undulatus | reverse complement strand
ATTATTATTATTATTATTATTATTATTATTATTATTATTATTATTATATATCTGACAATGTCTACAAAGAGATAAATTCCACTGAGTCCTATGGATTTTTCTTTTAGGTGAGTGCTTATTAGATCGCAACCTTGCCTATTGTATGCTGCCAAACACAGCAAATAACATTACTGCAGGGTTGTATCATATAGTGCTACATGAAGAATGCAACAATGCCAACAAAGCAGAGATGGATGAACATGTAATTTCAAATTAATTAAACATAGATTATGCTTTTAAAAAAAACCTTTATGCTGGCCTGTATGCATGGTAAGGGCTGAGCATCCACACCGTGCCACCCGTCTGCCATCATGACACACACCCATCCACATGGCATGCAACATGATGATGCATGCTGGGTGCAGCAGCCAAATGGCACTGTACAGAAAGGGCATCATGATGGCACGCCATGGCTCTTATGATGCCTCTTCCAGGACACAAAAAAGGCCCTTTTGGGGGGCTTCTTTTTGCTCTTTCTGGAGGCCGCAGCATGTGGTTGCTGTGGCCTCCATCCGGGGTTCAAAGGGGCAGCATTGAGCCACTCGTCTGTAGAGGCCCTAAGTCAAACTGATGGTTGGTGTACCATTACAATACTTCTGAAATTGTTGATCACCTTGAGTCAATAATGAAACAGACATTTGTAAAGCAATGTAAAATATTAATGGCAATATACTTGCTCTTACTGATGAGTTCATGAGCCTGAGTTATCCTAAGTCTGAGATACACATAAACTGTGTATTTTAAATGCCTGTTTGACAAAGAAAGAGACCTATACATTATTTTTCCAGATTTAATTAACATTTTCTTAGATACTTTGGATCTGTTCTCTTCAGGAATTCTTTTTTTTTTTTAATCTTGAATTAGCAATGACACTAACATGAAGTTCTAAAGAAAACCAGAATTCATTTAGTGCCTGGTTAAAATATTTCTTAAGACAGCACTGTTTGAACCACAGATTGGGAACAAAGGTTAAGAAGTCTATGGAATGAATCACTTTCATGCAGTGATGGACAATCTTTACTAATTAAAATGCAGGTCACAACTACAAATGGCATCCTATTAATGAATTACAATGTGTAGGACTGATTCATGCCATCACAATTCACTTTCATGGTAATGGCACAGGCCAGAAATCTCTTCCTACCAAACAAGCACCAAAAGTTGCCCCAACTGCTTTTAAGTAGTGCTGGCCCCAACATGGCCATTTCCATGTTGTTAGGGGCAGAGGAAATGAGTGGAGACACATTCAGCTCCCTTGCTGTATCTGAAACAGACAACTTCAGGAGAGGATGCCTGGCAGATGGATGCTGCTATAATCTGGGAGGAAGGCTGCTGATTGCTGCTCATTCAGGTCTGAAGGATATCAGACTGCACTGAATATAACCTTGCAGCCATTCACAGAATCTTGAACTGAGGTGGCTCAGAAGGATACCATGGTTGATGGTATCGAAAGCTGCTGAGAGATCCAGTAGGACCAACAGGGACACACACACCCTGTCCAGTTGCCTGATTATTATTATTATTATTATTATTATTATTATTATTAACCTTTATTTATAAAGCGCTGTAAATTTACACAGCGCTGTACATACAATCTTTTTAACTGGATGGTTCCCTGCCCTAAGGCTTACAATCTAAAAAGACACGACACAAAAGGAGAAGGGAAAGGGGATGAGAGCCAACAGTTCTTCTCTAACTCCGAGGCCTGGATCAGGGGAGATGGACTGGAGGGAGGACATAGCGTGATTAGGTCACCCACCAAGGTAACCAAAGTTGCCTCCTTCCCATAGGCAGGTCTGAAGCCAGATTGAAATAGATCTAGATAATCTGTCCCATCCAGAAACCCCTGGAGCTGGGAGGCCAATTTCTCAGGAGATTTTCCTGGACATCAATGAAAGCTCCACTGGAGAGTGGTACAGAATTTGTGGGTTGGAGAAAGGTGTTATGCCCATGGTCCAGTGTCAACCTAGCATTTTTCCTTCATGGAAGAATACCTGGAATACAAGATATGGGTGTTCTTTTCCCTAAATGATAAAGATAT
>NW_024817532.1:0-2080 GCF_019175285.1 Sceloporus undulatus | reverse complement strand
CCCTGAGAAAGACCAAGTAAACATTCATTTTCTCTTCAGCAGTAGGGAAAGGGTGGGCTTGCTAAGGCACAATTCTTCAGTCTGGCTTTTGAGGAATGCCCAAGGCAAGAAGAAGAGGCTGTGACATGCTAGGCACCATATCCTGAATGGGGTAGTCCATGTCCTGAGGTTTTAATAGCATTTTCTTAGAGAGAGACAGGTGCAAAAAACATCAGCTGTATCCTCTTGTCTCTATTTGCTTCTCCCCCTACAGTTATATTTTAAAGGTAATAACCATTTAGATGTTAAAAGTTTAGTTTTGATATGAGTGCAGTGAAGCATTCAAGAGGGTGAGCCAAAAGTAGTGACATAGCAGATAATTACTTCAGACTGATAATACAAACATACTCAGAAATGGCAGGTCTTATATCTTATCTTAAGAGGAGACCTGTTGTAATGTAGACCCAGAGAGGGGTGGGCAGATCTGTTTCACCCTTCTATTGGAAATGTTATAACTTCCCTTAGTACATCAGCCCCATTGCTTAACTGTTCTAATAATTGGTTTGTTTCTCAAAACCCTTTGCTGATTGTTTATTTTATATGGGGTTCTAAACTGGCAAGGTCATATGAAAAGCTGCAGCTAGATTGATCCCCCATTGATCGGGAAGGGTAGGCAGTGAATCTCTTGGTAGTCCAGTAGCAGAATAAATTTGAAGAGGAAGGTGATCTTGATCTTTGAATAGTGAAAGGGAAGACATCCTCAGAAAATATGGGAAGTTTTAAGTGGCAAGAAGAAAGTAGAATTGAATGGGCAGGAGCATTTGGGAACTGTAGGAAGAATGAGAGAAGAGATGGAAGCAATCAACATGTTAGGAGCCCTGGTGGCACAGTGGTGAAATGCCTGTACTGCAGCCACTCACTCAAAACCATAAGGTTGCGAGTTCAGTATCAGCAAAAAGGGCTCAAGCTCGCCTCAGACTCGCATACTTCCAAGGTATCTAAAATGGGTACACAGCTTGTTGAAGGCAATTAGCTTACAGTTGTAAACTGCTTAGACACTGCTAGTTCAGTATGAAGTGGTATATAAATGAAGCTGTTTGTTTTGTTTGTTAGGAGAAAGATTTTCATCCCATTCAGTCAATATGACACTGAAAGATTTTGGAGGCGGGTGAAGAAGGACCCGCAGTCCTTCAAATTCCAGATCCTCACTAAGTTACTGTAAACGCAAGTTTGAAAGCAGAATAGGAGATCCAAGTGGCTTCAGAACCTGGCAGATGGGAACACAGAAGCAGTGTAGAGTTTTATGGCATCTTAACGACTCACTGTCATAATAAGTTTTTTTAAATTACAGATCACTTCATTTGGTTTCATGAAGTTTTATCCACAGTTTTTTGTATGTGTGTATATACAGTATACATGGTTGTTGGAGTGGAATAGGGATTTGTAAATAGTGGGGTCAGATAAAAATTAAATGCAGAAGGTGAAATTCTGGTTAACAATGCACATACCTGAAGTAGGTTGTGGTCCATAAAAGCTTGCACAATAGTAAATGCCCTAGTCTTTAGGGTGTCAGAACCCTTTTAATTGATTTTGCTGCAACTTACTTTCCCATTTGAAAATGGAGGAAAGAAAGATTTAATGATGTCTTGAAGAAATGTATGGACTGTCCCTATGCTGGCATTAAAATGTTTATTGCAACAGCATCTGACTTTTTCTCTGAGCAGGCAGAGAATGAAGATGGGGGTCAGGAAAACACCTTTTCCATGGATCCTCAACTGGAGCGACAAGTGGAAACTATCCGAAATCTTGTTGACTCGTATGTCAGTATCATCAACAAGTCTATCCGGGACCTTATGCCAAAGACGATAATGCACCTAATGATAAACAATGTGAGTGTTGGCTTTTTGTTTCCTTACAGAGATGAAACAGAGTTTTCCATTACTGCTAAGATTGTCTCTCAGTTTTAGCCTTACCTTTGTAGCTGCTGGCTTCATATTTCTTGCTGACATTAATTCCTGTGCTTCTGAATCTTTTCTAAAATCAAGCTTGTGCATGCCACTTACAGAATGCACAAGACTGGTTTTAGGTAATATGCAGATTC
>NW_024817531.1:926-2080 GCF_019175285.1 Sceloporus undulatus | reverse complement strand
ATGTTTTTATTCTTTAAAGAAGACAGGAAGACAAAGAAGAAGAAAGTTACTAAAGACATGGATAGTTTAAAATTGGTTTATTTGTTATTTGTAACACTTTGATCAGTTTGTATTGGAAAGTGAGATTATTATTGATAAAACAATAAAGATATACTACACAATCCTTTGAAATTGGAAAGCAACAGTGCCTCACTGAACTACAGATTCAAATATTCTACAGGATGTTGCTATCACAATTAAACTATGCTTGAAAGGGATCTAGGACTCCTAGTAGACCACAAGTTGAACATGGGCCAACAGTGTGATGCAGCAGCTACAAAGGCCCATGCGATTCTAGGCTGCTTGAATACAAGAATAGTTTCTAGATCAAGGGAATTGATAGTGCCACTCTATTCTGCTTTGGTCAAGCCTCGCTTGGAATAATCCTGTGTCCAGTTCTGGGCCCCACAATTCAAAAAGGATGTTGACAAATTGGAGCATGTCCAAAGGAGGGCAACCGAAGTAGTGAAGGGTCTGGAAACCATCAAGCTCTATGAGGAGCAGCTTAGAGAGCTTGTTATGTTTAGCATGGAGAAAAGAAGATAAAGAGTGGATATGATATCCAAGTTTAAATATTTGAAAGGGTGTCATGTTGCGCAAGGAGCAGGCTTGCTTTCTTCTGCTACAGAGAAAAGGAGACACCACAATGGATGCAAGCCAGAGGGAAAGAGGGTCCACCTAAACATTAGGAGGAACTTCGTGACAGTAAGAGCTGTTTGACAGTGGAATATACTCCCTTAGAGTTTGGTGGAGTCCTCTTCTTTGGAGGTCTTTAAAGAGAGGCTGGGTGGCCATCTCTTGGAGGTGCTTTGAATGTGTATTCCTGCGTGGCAGAAGGGGGTTGAACTGGATGGCCCTTGTGGTCTATTCCAACTCAATGATTCTACAATTCTAGTGGAACCATAGTGACATGATAATATACAGTGGTACCCCGGGTTACAAATGTAATTCGTTCCGCGGCGCCGTTCGTAACCCGAAAGATTTCGCTAGCCGAAAAAGCCATAGCCGCTAGCACTGAAAGCCGCGATTTCGTGCGAAAAAGCGCCGAAAAGCACCAAAATTTTTTTTGTAAGCCGAAAAAAAAAAAACGTAACCCGAAACAGTTTTTTCCTATT
>NW_024817531.1:0-826 GCF_019175285.1 Sceloporus undulatus | reverse complement strand
TACAAGAATAGTTTCTAGATCAAGGGAATTAATAGTGCCACTCTATTCTGCTTTGGTCAAGCCTCGCTTGGAATAATCCTGTGTCCAGTTCTGGGCCCCACAATTCAAAAAGGATGTTGACAAATTGGAACATGTCCAAAGGAGGGCAACCAAAGTAGTGAAGGGTCTGGAAACCATCAAGCTCTATGAGGAGCAGCTTAGAGAGCTTGTTATGTTTAGCATGGAGAAAAGAAGATAAAGAGTGGATATGATATCCATGTTTAAATATTTGAAAGGGTGTCATGTTGCGCAAGGATCAGGCTTGCTTTCTTCTGCTACAGAGAAAAGGAGACACTGCAATGGATACAAGCCACAGGGAAAGAGGTTCCACCTAAACATTAGAAGGAACTTCGTGACAGTAAGAGCTCTTTGACAGTGGAATATACTCCCTTAGAGTTTGGTGGAGTCCTCTTCTTTGGAGGTCTTTAAAGAGAGGCTGGGTGGCCATCTCTTGGAGGTGCTTTGAATGTGTATTCCTGCGTGGCAGAAGGGGGTTGAACTGGATGGCCCTTGTGGTCTATTCCAACTCTATGATTCTACAATTCTAGTGGAACCATAGCGACATGATAATATAGTATGAAAGGGCCCTCAGTCTTTATAGAACGAGCAACGGATTCAGGTTCCTTACCTACAGAAGCCACATTCTCATAATTGTCCATCATTACATAATTGTACAAAAGTTTCTGTTTCGTCGTCAATAGTTTCCATTCGTCCTCAAAGAAATATACTGCCACATCTGCAAAGGTCACCTGCAACAAAAAATAGCCCTCATCCAGAGAGTGACTAA
>NW_024817530.1:0-2080 GCF_019175285.1 Sceloporus undulatus | reverse complement strand
TCTTCTTTTTCTTTCAGGGTTTTATTCAAATTATTTCTTAATTTACTTTTCTGTCTCTGCCAAATTATATTTTGCTGGGTAAAAAAACTCCTAATAGAGGCTTTGCAAGCGTCCCATACTATACTATTCTTAACCTCTCCGTTCAGATTTTCTGCAAAGAAGAAGTTTAACCATTCTTTTCCTTTTTTGATTATAGTTTTATCTTTCAGTAGTTCTTCATTAAAAAACCATGCATTATTCTTTCTTACTTCCTTAAATGTAATCATAAGGGGATTATGGTCTGACACAACCCTATTAAGAATTTCCATACTACTTACCTCTCTGATCAAAGTGTTAGATACTAAGCAGAGGTCAATTCTTGCTAAGGATTCATGCCTGTCCGAAAAAAAGGTAAAACCTTTTTCATCCTTGTATAAATGACGCCATATGTCCATTAGCAAGAGATCCTCCTTTAGCTCAAAAAATTTCTGGGGCAATTTCCCTTGATTAGTTTTTATGTTCTTACCGGATTTTCTGTCCAGCAGGGGATCTATCACCCCATTAAAGTCCCCCACCATAACTATATTTCCATAATCATAATTCCATATTTTCCTATGTAGTTTTGAATAAAAGGAGCCTTTCCTTTCCTGAGGGGAGTAAATCCCTATGACCAAAATTTTTTTCCCATTTTGGATGGTTTCTACCCCCACATAGTAACCATTGGAATCTTCAAAGATTAATTTGGACTCCATGTGATCTCTAATGTATAAGACAACCCCTCTCTTGCTTTTTCCATAAGAGGTAGGAAACTCCTTACCAATTTTGGGATACTTAATTAACCTGGCATCTCTAGCTCGAATGCGTGTCTCTTGTAGACAGACAATGTCAGCTTTATATCTTTCTAAGAAGAGGAAAACCTTCTTTCTTTTCTGGGGTGAGTTCAGTCCTTTCACGTTCCAAGATAATATTTTCATATTAGCGGGATTTAAATGTGAAATGAAATTAAAAATGGGAAAGATGATATTGTAATAGATACAAGTAGTAAATTTTATTGAAAAAGAAAAAATCACCTTTAGCAAGAAATTTTAATCCGAGAAGCAAAAAAAAGAAAAAAAATAGTATTAAAACTCATTCAGAATACATTTTGAAGGTTCACTCCACACCCCCGCCCTTATCGTCCTCCCCTCTCTCTTCCTTCCTTTCTAGATCATCTTTCAATCCCCTTAGGAACAGTTTCGCTCTTTCAACTGAATTCAATCTAACTTTCCTCTGGTTCCAGGTGACGGTAAGTCCTTCAATTTCTTCCCATCTAAATGGAATTTTGTTTTGTTTTAGAACATCAGTTAGGCATTTATACTCCTTGCGCTTTTTCAAAATTTTACTCGGAATGTCCTTCAAAATTGTTATTTCTTGGTCTTCAATCGTCAGCTTGGATGTGTAGCTTTGGTTGAGAACTAGATCTCTCATTTGCTTCCTCACAAAATAAACGACCACGTCGCGTGGCAAGCCTTTCAGTTTAGCAATTCTGGAATTAATCCTGTATGCCCGATCAATTTCCCAAGGAAATTGCTCTTCTGGTTCATTTATGAAATTTGCTAAGATTGGGCACAGAAGAACATACAAATTTTCATTTATGTTTTCTTTAAGGCCTCTTAATTTTAAGCAGTTTTCTCTTTGTTTGACCAAAATCCTCAGGGTAATATCTTCATCTTCTTCACGACCCTTTCCCACCGATTCCACCCTCTCCTCCACTTTCTCGGAGATCCAGTTTTTGAGTGGGGGAATGGGAAACAAATGAATATAATAATAATAACAGCAACACCAATACAACAATAATAATTAGAGTAGTGGGAGAAAAATGTATTTATCAATTATTTCTTTAATTTCATTTATATTGCACCTTTGGTATGGTACCTAACCCAAGGTGGCTTAAAACAAATTACAAAAAAGCAGAGCTAAAAGGTATTGAACACAATTATTTTTAAATACTAAATAACAGTTCTGATGTTTAAAAATGCACTAAAATAATTTAAATCAATCCTGCAACTCTTTGTTATAGCATTTAATAATTTCAACCATTTTTAAAGTGATGCTTTTTTTT
>NW_024817529.1:0-2081 GCF_019175285.1 Sceloporus undulatus | reverse complement strand
CCCCCCTCCGGCAGCTGTGATGTAACAGGTGCCGGTTGTAATGGCGTCCGATAACACATTCACGTTACGATGTGAATGCGCATAGTTGGGCCTGCAATCATGTCGGAACTGAGCAGGAAAATCTCCAAAAAGCTCCATGTGATATATGCCTCTGTTTTGGTTCTCAGCCTACAGCAGACCATTAATTTCCTGGTCTCTAAGAACACCTTTCCCCACTTTTGCCAAGCTAAAGGAGACTCCCTGAGACCATGTAGTCAGCTGCCACCACCTGATGAATTACAATGGCCCTCTTTCCTAGCCACACATAAGTACTTGGCTAGGACAGATGCAGTTTCCCTTCCTTGCTAGCTTAGCAACAACTGAGCTAAGGGCATGTGGAAAAAGTCTGATAGAAGCCAAAGTATTTTACAGAGAAAAGACTTTACTCTACTACAGAGAAAAGGGATATCACTTCATGCAAGGCCTCCTTCTAGGAACAGTGTTATCCAGTCTGGAATTTTACAAAATTACCCCCACAAATCCCTATCCCAAAATGCATCTGCGGAGGTAATCAGGTGCCTCTTCTTCCCTGGCATTGCTTGATCATAGAGGCCTCTAAGCAAGTCCTGCATCTATAGGGTGAAGGTATGTCTCCTTATGACCCTAATGGAAAGGCATTATGGGAGATGCCCCTCGGCTGCCATGATCTGAAAGCGGAGAGACGATATAGGCAGCCAGCCTGAGTTAGGAGTTGCAAACAGGAAGATTCCTTCACACCTATGAGACAGATTTATGACTGGGAGATGTTTCACAGAAACAAGCCATTTCGGTATCAATAGTTTTCCCATGGCAGAGGATGCCTATGGATCAAGTGATGTGTAAATTTGGTTTTACTTTGAAGTAGGAAAACAACCTCCGCAAAAGCAGAGACAAACTCTATAAAAACTCTTGCTATTTCTTTGTTCCTGGGTTCCACATTGGTGGCAGGCAGGCACTCTGTCAGTCTGCTTCTCCTGGCGTGGGTCCATGCACCCCTTTCCCTATTTCCCTTACACCACCTCCAATTTGTATATTTTGCAAATACTTGTATATAGTTGCTAAAATTAAAAATTCCAAATTGTTTTGAATATCCAGTTGCTCAAACTGCAACATATGCCTTCACACAGTGTGTGATCAACATGGAGAACTTGGTAGCACTTCTCCTCCTGTGGCTGGACCACTGTAATCGCAAGCTAACCCCTGCACACACACACCCAAAACAACTAAAAAACAATGTAGTCAGGGCAAGTCAGTGTCTCTGTAGCCCCATCCATTCCTGGCACAGCTGAGCTAGAACTTGCATCTGGAAACCATTGAGATGTCTCATAATGGAGGCAGGCCACCTAGTGAAAGGATGGCCAGGAGAGAATAGGGGGTCTACTGATGTACCCCCATCCCACTACTCCAGTCTGCCTCCCTGAGCTGGCTGAGTTGGTCTCAGCCATAGTGGTGGAGCCCCTTAAGCTTGTTGTACTGGGGACTTCAACATCCATTTGGCAGGAGCAGCTCAAGACTTCAGGTCTGCCAAGATAACCATGGAACTATGCCAAGTAATATCTGGCACCAGCCACCATGTTGCAGGACACTCTCTGGACCTGGTTTCCATTTGGTTGAAATGTCTTACTGGCCTGCAAAATACTTAAAAGAATTCTGAGCAAGCCAAATGTTTCTACTTGTACCTCACCAGCAGCAAACCCTTGACTCAGTCTACATGTGGGGCTTCAGCCCTGAGCGGCAGAGCTGTGGCTGCATATCCCGCCCCTTCCTGGCCTCTCAACCAATCGGGGAGGGACCTCCGGCCGCAAGAAGGTCATGGCGTTACAAAGGTTGGAAACCACTGTGTTAGGGCATCGAGATAACTCCCTGACTCCACTGTTCACATTTGCTTTAAAATGACAAGATTTTTCAGAACTGTTCAAAAATAACTATGAGGAGGTCTGGGGGGACATTAAACAGGAAATGGGACTCTATTATTCATATTTCAAGACTACACTGGTGCCTCGGGATACGAAATGATCGGGTTACGAAATTTCCGGGATACGAAAAAGTTGGATTGGGAAAAA
>NW_024817528.1:0-2081 GCF_019175285.1 Sceloporus undulatus | reverse complement strand
GTTCAACTGAGGCCTCAGAGAAGGTTCTGGAACATTATTCCCCACAGTCACAAGCAGCACAAAATGGCCACCAGAACACAAAATGGCCAGGGATGGTGGGAGGGACTGGTACTCCAGCCAATCAGGGCCAGGGATGGTGGGAGGGACATGAATTCCAGCCAATCAGGGCCAGGGATGGTGGGAGGGACTGAGATTCCAGCCAATGGCAGCCCTCAGAATGTCCTCAGGAGAACTCCTTCTGTTCCCATAAGAGCATTGAACCCATGGCTTTGAGCATTGTTGCCAATTCCGTGACTTTCACACATAAATCAGGATTTCTGTGTGCTTTCCGTGTGGTTTCTGTGCCTGGCTTTATTCCACGGAGATTCAGGGACTTTTGCACATTTCGGCTCCAGCCCTGAAAAAAAATCCCACTTTCCAGGACAAACTCCCAAAATTGGGAACAGTGGCCCTGACTCTGAGAGAGAGGCTATAGAGCAACCGATCCTGTTGGGAGTCACACTAACAGCTTTCAGCCAATCAGAGAGAGGAGAGTGGTCACCCCCCCTGCCCTCAGGAAAAGCTCAGCCAGGGCAGAGGCAAAGCGGGAGGCAAAGGCAGTTATAGACACACATATATGCATATACATATACATATATATATATATATATATATATATATATATACACACACATGCACAAGATGCCATCTATATATTATTTTGTACATATTTTCCTTTATATCTTGACTGGGGGAATATTGTAATCTTTTCCCCAAGATATTTCCCATGGGCTTAATCCCAATGGCTTTCTACAGTCCTTAGCCCACATTATCATGTCCTCCTTTATTATTTCTCCCTCTAAGTGATACTCCAATAGCTTTTTGTATTATCTGGATTACATGGCTGGCTTTTCTCCCAACATAATTTCCTCTAGAGTTGTCATTGTTCTGGAAAACCTCCTTGTTTTTTTGTCCGTTCTAAATCTATTATTATCATTATTATTAACCTTTATTTATAAAGCACTGTAAATTTACACAGTGCTGTACCTACAATCTTTTAGTTACATGGTTCCCTGCCCTAAATCTAGACACCATTTGATGGTATAAGAACCATTCACATTCATGTCCTTCCGCTCTAATTTGCTCTAATGGTTTCATTTCACATTCTTTTCTATCTCCTTTTAATATTTTACCATAAGTTAACCAGTCTTCCTTCTTTTGTGGATCAGTGTTAAGCAATGCTTCGTGGGAGGAGAACCATGTCGGAATATATGCACAGAGCCATCTTTTATATTGTCCCCATATTCTATACATTGATGCTCTTACAAAATGGTTATTAAGATCTACATTCATTTTAACTTTTCCATGAAACAAATATGCATGAAACCCAAATCTAAGGCCATGTCCCTCTAGGTTCAATCATTTCTTTCCTTTCAGCTTTAACCACATGCTTAACCATCCTAATACACTTGCGTCGTAGTATAATCTTATATTGGGGACAGCTAACCCTCCTCTTTCTGCAGCATCTTGCATGTAATTTTGTTTTATTCTTGGTTTTTTCCCCTCCCGTAAATAATCAGATATTTCTCTTTGCCTTTCAGTGAAATAGTTATCATTCTTAATTAAAAGGAATTGTCCTGAGGAAGAATAACAATTTAGGCATTATAGTCATTTTTAATGCAGAAATCCTCCCCAGAAGCGATAACTTTAAATTCTTCTATTCTCTCATTTCCTTCTTTATTTCTTCCCACTTTTCCCCATAATTGTTTCGAATTAGATCAGCATTTTTATTAGTGATTATTATCCCCAAGTATCTTGGTTTTTTGACTATATTAAAACCCGTCGTTTCTTTTATCTTAATTTCTTCCTGTCTCATTGTATTTGTTGTGATCACATTTGTTTTTTCTACATTTATCTTTAAACCCGAATGTTTTTCCAATTCTTTTATATTTTCTATCAGAGGGGTACAGTGGTACCTCGGGATACGAAATGCGCGGGTTACGAAATTTCCGGGATACGAAAAAGTTGGATTGGCAAAAACTGTTTCGGGTTACGAAATATTTTTTGGGTTACGAAATTCATTTCGGCGCGAAATTCAAATG
>NW_024817527.1:0-2081 GCF_019175285.1 Sceloporus undulatus | reverse complement strand
GATGGTCAAACCTAAATGTATCCCTCCTTGGCAGAATAAATGCAATAAAAATAGCCATACTCCCTAAGATTATATTCCTTTTTATGAATTTACCAATTAGTATAACCCCAAGAATCATAGATTAGTGGAATAAAGAACTTAAACAAATTATTTGGAAAGGGGGTAAAGCAAGAATTAAGTGGAACAATTTAAAAGAGAAGAAAGATTGAGGAAGATGTGCCATGCCAGATATAAACATCTATAGATGGGCATGTAAGATGAGATGGCTACAGGAGTGGATTAAATTAAATGATAAAACAACATTAAATGTGGAAGGACCAGACATACGATTTGAGTGGCATATGTTCCTATGGTACAATAAAGCTTTGGTGAATAAAGACTTCAATAACAACCCAATTCGAAGAGCCCTGTTGGAAACATGGAAATTGGTAAAAGCAAAATTTTATTACAAAATGCCAGGTTGGGTATCAATTCAGGAGCCTTTTGCTAATAAATGGGACTCAAAAAAAGATTGGTTAAGATATAATGATATAAATAAAATAAATGAAAAACAAGAAATTTGTATGAAATCTAGGGAGGAATTGATTCTGGAGAAAAAAGAAATAAATTGGTATAGTTACTATCAAATGAAATATAGATTTAATGAGGACATGAAGACGGTGGGAACAGAGATACAACAACAGACTTTGATGAATTAATAATGAAAGAAGAAGATAAAACAATAGCTAAATATTATAAATTATTCAGAGATAGAGAGTGAGAAAAAGAACCAATAAAGCAATACATGATAGACTGGGCAAAGGATATTGGACCTGAAATCCCATTAGAAGCAAGGGAGAAAGCTTGGGGAAAACAAACTCTTTCATCAAATGTCAGGATTTAAGGGAAACATTTTTAGAAATCAGGAATAAGTGGTATTATACCCTGGCCAGAATGAAAAAGACGTTTAAAATAGAAAGAGATAGTTGTTGGAACTGCCAAAAAAGAAAAAGGAACGATGATCCACATCTGGTGGAAATGTGAAAAGGTAAAAGGGTTTTGGGATGATAGACACAGAATAATACTGCAAATTTATGGTATAAAATACAAGAAAAGACCGGAATTGTACCTTCTGAATATGACACATTTCATGAAGGCAGAGGATGAGAACAAGCTATTGCGAATTATACTATACATGATAACACTGACTAGGATATTGAGAGCAAAATATTGGAAATCAAAGGAGAAGTTACAGGTAGATGAGGGGCTGTTAAGACTTAATGAGATTAGAGAGATGGATAGACTTTCATGTACTCTGGAAGATAAGAAGAGAGACAGAATAGATTGGATGCAATAGTGACGTATTGGGAGAAAAGACTGGGAGAAAACCTGATCTGATATTATGCATAAATATGAGCAAAATTAAATATGTGAAGAGAGCAGGAGAAGAAATATTTTTCAAGGAAATCAAAGTTATATGGATTGTTAGATAAAATTAGGAGGATACGTTTGGACATACAACCCTTTGTATATTAAAAAGAGGGGGGAATGTGATAATTCAATGAGGGGATTGTATAACTTCATTGCAAGAAAAACAAAAAGAAGTGTGATAGGCAACACACACAAGCTCTTTTAAAGCAGGAAATGAAGAAAAAGAAGAGAAAGAAGATCAAATGTCTTGTGTGTTATTGAAGTTTGCATTTATGTGACTTGCATTGATGAAGATATTATGGGAAAATTTAATAAAGATATAATGTCAACAACAACAAAAAAAACCATCCCGTTCTGTCAGGAAGTTCCTCCTAATGTTCAGCTGGAATCTCTTTTCCTGGAGCTTGCATCCATTGCTCCAGGTTCAAGTCTCTGGAGCAGAAGAAAACAAGCTTGCTCCCTCGTTAATATGACACCCTTCTAAGTATTTAAACAGGGCTATCATATCACCTCTTAACCTTCTCTTCACCAGGCTAAATATCCCTAGTTCCATAAATCTTTCCTCATAGTCTTTCTTAGATTGTAAGCCTGAGGGCAGGGAACCGTCTAACGAAAAGATTGTATGTACAGGGCTGTGTAAATTTACAGTGCTTTATAAATAAAGGTTAATA
>NW_024817526.1:0-2081 GCF_019175285.1 Sceloporus undulatus | reverse complement strand
TGTTTCTGGTCGGTCTGAAAAGAGAAGTGGAGGAAGAGAGAGAGAGAGAAGAGGAAGGAGAGAAACCAGGAGGAGATGGTGAAGATGGGAATGATGGCGAAGAGGAGGAGATAATAGAGGAGACAGTGAGGAATTGAGAAGGAGATATAAAAGTGAAATTAGAGAATTCCGAATTTAGAAGAATCCATACATTTTTATTGTCTGAGAGATTATTTTACAAACTTGCTGACAGTTAACTAAATTTTAGATTAACAATTAACTGACTTTTTACTGTTGGACTAATCAAACTATATTATTCAAATAAAGTCTAAATACTTTTTTTTCCTTTGAAAAAAGCTGTCTTACTTTCCTTAATACGTATACATATATACTTACACTTAAAGACGAAATAGAGAAAATATGAGAATCTTATCGTGGAACGTAAAAGGCCTAAACTCGCCCCAGAAAAGAAAGAGAACATTCCAATATCTAGGGAAAACTAACTCTGATATTATTTGTATACAAGAATCCCATATAAAAATAAAAGATACAAGATTGATTAAAAATAACAAACTAGGGAAAGAATATATAAGTTCGATTGATAAAAGTAAAAGAGGGGTAATAATATATGTCAAAAATCATCTAGAATCAAGGGAAATATTTACTGACAGAAATGGACAATTCGTTGGAGTAGAAATCCTTTGGGGAGGAAGAAAAATATTAATAGTAGGTGTCTACGGACCTCAAGAAAGTAAAAATACTTTTTATGCCAAACTAAATAAAACAATATCAGAATTTGATTATGAACATATAATACTACTAGGAGATTTCAATGGGGTGATTGAACCTAAATTAGATCGAACCTCTGAAAAGAAAAGTGATATTAGTAAAGGCAAACTACCCAAGAATTTTTTTAAGTTAGTTTCAGACTTCTCTCTTGTTGAAACTTGGAGACATTTACATAATGACGAGAAAAAATTCACCTTTTACTCAGAAAGACATCAATCCCTTTCAAGAATTGATTTTTTCTTAGTCTCCAATTCACTGATTAAAGAAATAGAAGAGGTATCAACATTAAATAGAGAGATATCTGATCATAACCCGATTTTATTAAATTTGAAGGAACCATCCAAGAAATACTTCTGGAAATTAAATGAAGAATTGCTAAAAGATGAAAAGGTGGTCCAAAAAGCGAAAGAAATGATAACATTATTTTTCAAAGAAAACTTAGATAATGAGGTGGATACAGCAGTAGTATGGGATGCAGCTAAAGCTACAATAAGAGGTTTTTTTACCCAGCAAAATATAATATACCAGAGGCGGAAAAAACAAAAAATAACAGAGCTAAATAACATATTAAAGGATAAGGAGGAAGAATTAAAAAACAAAACAAATAATAAAAAAATACTCAATGAGATAAAAGCTTTGAAAAAACAACTAGAAATAGAAGCAATCAATGAATTAGAAAGAAACCTAAAAATTACAAAACAAAATAATTTTGAGCATGCTAACAAGACAGGTAAATGGTTGTCACATAAGCTAAGGAAAGAGAAAGGAAAAAATACTATTAATAAGATAAGGAAAGGAGATCAGATATTAACCCAACAAAAAGACATAGAAGAAGTGTTTCTCGAATATTATAAGAAATTATATACAAAACAAAAAGAAGAAGAGAAGGGAATACAAGAATTTTTGGCTAATAGCAAGATTCAAACACTTAAGGAAGAGGAACAAGAGAATCTAAATAAATTAATTACAAAAGAGGAAATCCAAGAAGCAATTAAGAAATGTAAGATTGGCAAAGCACCAGGAAATGATGGATTCAATGCGTTATTTTACAAAACATTCATTGACGAAATTTCGGAACCTTTACAAAGAGTAATGAACGAGGCTTTGAATGGAAAGATACCGGAAACATGGAAACAAGCGGAAATTACCCTGATTCGCAAGGAAGGGAAAGATCAGCTAAATCCGGCAAATTATAGACCAATTTCTCTCCTAAATAATGATTACAAAATATTTGCCTCAATACTATCAAAAAGACTAAAAGTATATTTAGGTGAAATAATAGATGAAGAACAAAGAGGGTTTCTACCAAATCG
>NW_024817525.1:0-2081 GCF_019175285.1 Sceloporus undulatus | reverse complement strand
GGGTGGTCTGTAACCCGCCCATATCTTATTTGCTGCTGAAAGCATGTTTTGAAAGTAGGACCCATGTTTATCAAAATAATATGAAGAAATCAAAAACAGAGGGAAGGTTATACTAATTATATTGTGATTTAACATCTTCATCCATAACCTTACACACTGAGTTAGGTAACCCAAGAAAGGTACGCAGGTAGAATAGCTAGGTGCATCAAATGGAGCAAAAAACCCAGAGCAACAAACCAAGCTCCTTTCCAGAAAACAGGCCTAACTACAGCTTTGAAATTGTAAAAATAATATCTATCTGCCCCACCATCCTCACAGGTACATTTGGTGGGAACACAGGAGAGGGCCTTCCTGAATGTTGTTCTCAGGCATTAGAACTCCCTTCTCAGGCAGGATAGACTGGGACCTTGCTTACTATATTTCTGGAAACAGCTAAAACCCTTTTTATTCTGGCAAGGCTTTATGAATTGATTTTTTTTAAAAAAGGAGCAACATGTTTTGATGAAATAAAAAAAGGTTTTTTGTCAGGCGGAGGATGGATTTATGAACTATATTGAGACTTATTGTAACATATATTACATATTGATATATGCACATTAATGCAAATTCCATTACAGCAGATTCAGTTTATACCTATGTGCATCTTCCTCTTATTCTCCTGGAACTTCAACGCTGCTAATGAAGGTCCAGTAAAGGGGGAAACCCTCATACGTTTGAGGACTGGATAGTAAAAAAAAATGACCTTATGATAAAGGATAAACTAACAATCATGATTAATGGCAAATCGGAGCAACAATGCCAAAGGAAATGGGAAAAAATAACAAAGTCTGAGACTGTCATGCTCAGCCTGGAGGATGACTCAGAGGATGAGCCAAAGCCCCTGGGACCTGAACCTGTAATTGAGGGGCCTGAGGCTGGCCCTAGCTCTGCTGCAGCAGAGTCTGTAGCCCCTTCAGAGGTTCAGCAGCCAAGTCTGCCTGGTGCCAAGGCTGTGGACATAGAGGAGGATCTGGGCAGTGTGTCTACTTTCAGGGAGCGTCGAGCTGAAAGAGAGGGCTCTTGAAGATCACGGAGGCTTTATCAGAAGCGTGTTTGTGATCAGACACACTTAAAGGCCTGTTCTTTGCCTACTTAAGCACCTGGGGCATGTGTGGCTCTTTGCCAGTGGATATCTGCCTTTTCGAGAGGAAAGACTTCTTGAAACAAATCCTTGCTTTCTAGATCATCTTGACTACTGTAGTTGAAATGTGCCTGGCCTTGAGTTTTTATCATTACTATATTATTTTCTGCATTTGCATAATTTTCAGTGGGGTATTTTTTACCCGTTTAGATATTTTACTGGCTTTTTTCTTCCAGGGTTCAGTTACTCTGGCCTTGAATTTTGAAATTTTTATTATCATTATATATTTACTCTTTGCATTTACATACTTTTCAGTGGGGTATTTATACCCTTTTAGAAATGGTACTGGCTTTTCTGCTCCAGGGTTTAGTTATTCCCTTATTTCTTTATAAAATTGCATTTTTGTAATTGGAAGTGGGATACAATTTATCCTGGCTAATCACATTTTTTGTTAGAACCCTTCGGTTTGGTTTGTTTTAGCTATAATTCTCCTGGTAATCCTTCTGTTAAAACTGCTGTGAATCTCCAAGACTGTGTTGCTTGCACTGACTTTGTTATCTGGGAGTTTGTTTAAAAGCTAGCTGGCTTATCATCCATTTGGCTACTTTCCTGGACAGAGACCAGTGATAAGAAGGGGAAAAGAATCTTATAAAAACATGTATTATGATTAGCAATATTAATACAAGGACAATTGTAAACAAAATGAAAGTTAGCAGGTATATATATGAGAACGTAAATACAATAATGCACTAAGAATAAAACCCCAATCAAAATTGGAAGAATATGGGGGAAGGCAAAATCAATCTCCCCTGACATAGTTATTCACGTTTTATTTTTGAATGTAGCATTAACTTTGTTTTCTACTCTTCTTTGCCGAAGTGTTTGTATAATATTTGAATACTCAGGGGAAAAGAAAAGAAAAGATGGAAACTTTGAAAAATATAAGAATGTTGTATTTTAA
>NW_024817524.1:1547-2081 GCF_019175285.1 Sceloporus undulatus | reverse complement strand
AGGGTCAGTTCGCATTGGTCGATGCGTATTCGCGTTATATTGCATTGGTGTTCCACACCTGTGAGCTCAGAATACGTATTGACCAATGCAATATAATGTGAATACGCTTTGGCCAATGCGTATTCATGGCTGGGTTCCGAACTGAAGGCAGCCGGCTCCTCCGTTTTGCGAGTGCGCAAAATTAGTGGATTGGCGGGATCCGTATTGATGGCCAGTGCGAAACCTCTGCTGCTTTGGCTGGTGTGTACATCCAATCCTCTGGTTCTCCTGAAGACCACCGGGTTACAAATTTCCCATGATGCTACGCTGGAATTTCCCCCTTCTCCTTCCGTTGGCCCTTTCCCCTTTCAGGACAACCACCAGGGCTGGGGAGCGATTTTTCCACTGACCAACGAGATAAAGCAGAAACCTTTTGTGTCGGGGGGGGATGTATATGTATATGTATGTGTGTGTGTATATATATATACACACACACACACACACACACAGATGTGTGTGTAAGCATATACATGCAGCATTACACTTTCGGCTGCT
>NW_024817523.1:0-2081 GCF_019175285.1 Sceloporus undulatus | reverse complement strand
GAGAGAGCTTTGGGCATAGCCAACCAGCCTCGCTCTATCCACCCCCAGTGGAGGCGTGAGGGAGAGCCTTTTTGGGCACAGCTATAAAGCCCGCCCTGGACCACCATCCCCGAGCAGCGGAGCAGAGGGAGAGAGCTTTGGCCGTGGACAACCAGCCCCAGTCTATCCACCCCCAGTGGAGCTGCGAGGGAGAGCCTTTTTGGGCCTGGCTATAAAGCCCACCCCAGACCACCATCCCTGAGCAGCAGAGCAGAGGGAGAGAGCTTTGGGCTTGGCCAACCAGCCCCGGTCTAGCCACCCCAAGCAGAGGTGCGAGGGAGAGCCTTTTCAGGCATGGCTATAAAGGGGAAACTGTGAGGGGAAAATAATAATAGGATTTATTTATATGCCGCCCAATCACTGAGAACCCAAAAAGAGAAAAAGACAAAAGGAGAAAGAAAGATAAGGGGAGTGAACAACTTAGAGAGCTACAATGGAGACGTGAAGCATATCTATGGCAACAAAAATATCGTCTCAATCACAAATACAGACTATTATACAAAGAAGAGGATTAGTTGAGGAGAATACTAGGATAAATGAATCAAATACACTACTACTTGAAATAATAAGAAAAATTGGTCAGTGAAAGAATTAAAAAATGGGATGAGCGTGATGATAAAACAAATTGAAGAATCTAGCCAATAAATTAGGGAAGAAATTAAGGTTGTAAGAAAAGAAATAAGAAATGACCTGAAAATAGAAATTGATAATATCAGCAAAAAAATGGACAAAATAACAACAGATTTGACTAAAACACAAAAGCTAATGGAGATAGTAAAAGAAAAAGTGTTGATGTTGGAAAAAACAACAAAGGAAATAAAACAAGAATAAGAACAACTTAAGATAGCAGATTGGACAAATGGACTAAGATATAGAGATAGATGTATCAAGTTAAGAGGTTTGCCGGAAAAATTCAATGAAAACCTATCTGAAGGAGTGATACCAGCCTTGGCAAAGTTCATAGATTACTCATTAGAATACTTGGACTTAGAAATGGACAAATTATTTAGAGTGAATTTTAAACAAGCAAAGGACAATAAAGTTCCCAGGGATGTTGTGATCTGTTTCATCAAAACAAGGACCAGAGACCTGATTATTCAAAAGAGTTATGATTCCAAATATGGATAGAAGAGAATGAGATTAAATTTTTCAAAGATATCCCACCTCAAATTATGTTAGAAAGACAAAAATACAAACCTCTGATGTCAATTTTAAAGAATCTTGGAAGTGAATTCAAATGGGATAAAATTGACGGATTCTCCTTTACTTATAACCAAAGGAGACAAAAAATTGACACGATAGAAAAGGCTAAAGAGATGGAAAGAAGATTAAAAAGAGATAATAGAAAAAGGAAAGAAGAGCATAAAAAAAAACCCCAAACCTGATAAAGAGGACAGACCCCAAGAATTTAATCTCAGCCAGAAAGATGAAGGTAAAAAGGATATTTTAGACATAGATATAGAAAAAGAATCAGGAAACCCAGGAGAAAATACAAATTCTGAACACTTGGATCTGGACTCAGAGGGGGAGAGTGACGTGGAGCTAAGGCAGATAGGAAAGAATAATTGAAAATGGATGTTAAGGCAATTTCGTGGAACATAAAGGGTCTTAATTCAAAATACAAATGTAACTTAGTATTTCACTGTTTAGAAAAGACTAAAAGCGACATAATAGGCCTACAAGAAACCAGAATAAAAAAGAAAGATGTAAAGTATATAAAAAATCCGAATCTTGGAAATTGCTACATGACAACAACAGAAAGAAAAAAGAAAGGGATATCAATATATGTAAATAAAACATATCTCTCTAAATAAATCTTCTTGGATAATGAAGGCTCTTATTTGGTTGTAGAAGTGACCTTAAAAGATATGAAGTATTGTTTGTGGGTATTTATGCACCTATGGATAATAGAGAAAGATATTTAAAAAAAATATTGAAGGAACTAAAAGAAACAAACTATAAGAACATATTGCTGATGGGTGACTTTAACGCCATAATAACCCCCTTGGTGGACAGGATGTTGACTATGTCATGGCCAGCCA
>NW_024817522.1:0-2081 GCF_019175285.1 Sceloporus undulatus | reverse complement strand
TATGTGTATGTGTTGAATTTTATCTGCTTTTTTTTAACCAATAATTTATTTATTTTTTTAAAAATACATATACAGTGAGCCCTTGGTATCCGCTGGGGTTTGGTTCCAGGACCCCCAATGGATACCAAAATCCATGGATGCTCAAGTCCCATTAAGTATAATGACATAGCAAAATGGTGTCCCTAATAAAAAATGGAACATCAAGGTAAATTTATACTTTTTTGGAACATTTTCTAACCGTGTATGCTTGAATCCATGTATAAAAAATCCATGTATAAGAAGGACCGACTGTACATATACAGTGAGCCCTTGGTATCCGCTGGGGTTTGGTTCCAGGACCCCCAATGGATACCAAAATCCATGGATGCTCAAATCCCATTGAATATAGTGGCATAGTAAAATGGTGTAACCTATATAAAATGGCAAAATCAAGGTTTGCTTTTTGGAATTTATATATTTTTAAAATATTTTCACACTGGATTCTTGAATCAATGGATAAAAAATCTGTGGCTATGGAGGGCTGACTGTATTTCACCTTCACCAGAAAGAAGGACCACATACCTCAAGCAATTTGTTGGAGCAAGGTCTAGCCTGAGAACATTGTTTGTAGACCAGTGATCCATATCCCAGGAAGGCAAGCTTCTGAAGCCAAAATGACCCGGAACTACTAACTTTGTTGACTATTTCCTGTGGATTAGAGAAAGAAGTCATTCCAAGAGCTAGATTTTCATGGACAATTCATCTTTTGGATTTGTATTGACTGACAACAGTTTAGATTCCATGCTGTTGCAGGGAGTACAGTAAGTGCTTGTTGAATAGGTACTCACTGCTGCTACTCGCGCTGTGTCTTCCATTTTAGCAACGGCAGGGTTGGCAAAGTGGAGAGTTATGGGAACAACCCAATAAGGTTCCATTTTGTGCAGTTCTCCTTTGACCAGTTTGTCCTTGATGAACTTCATGCAATTTAAAGTGCCTGCATAGGCCATTCCAGTCAGTAGAAACTGCCTGCAGAATGAAGAAGAAAGTCTTCTTAGGATTCATTTTGAACTCTTTCCTATAAATGCAATACAGACTGGATGATTTATAAGCCTGTTCTAAGGCTCACATTTGTGGCAGAACACCTTTAGGGTGGATCCTCACCAGCCCATCAGGGAGATGCTCTGTCAGACATGCTGCTCAGGCAACGTACCTGGCTCTGGGTCTGTTCCCAAAGTCATTGTAGATGGTGTTCATCTCTTCAACAGTCAAACGACGGAACAGCTGACTCAGTTCGATGTACTTGGGGACAACTTCTAGAGGGATGCCTGGCAAGCGGTCTACCTCTTGCAGAATTTCTACAATCTGTTAGATTAATAGGAAGAAAAGAGTAGCTAGGATGTAATCACTGTAGGCCATCAGGACATATTCCCTGTAAAGCCAGTAAGAAAACAAGAGAGATATTTGTTCTTTACCTGTCGCTTAGCGTTTTCAATGAGAACCATCTGAGGCAGATTTTCTGGAAATTCATAATGAATGTCTACAGTCTTCTCTTCAGCCATAACCCGTTCCTGTAGCTTTTCTGTATGTTCAGTTTTGACATCAATCAAGGTAAGTTTTTGCCTGGAAGGAAAGAGTAAGGTGCCATTGAGGAACGAGTCAGTTGCAGCCATTCATATGATCTGCTTCTCATTTTCCCCCAGAAAGAAGGACAACAGGGAGATATGGATTGCACTGCTGAGCCCACAGAAGCCAATGGGAATGTAACCATTGACTTCCTAGAGTCAGGTTTCTACCTGATAATCACTCTAACATCTAGAAGAATGTTACAGGAGGAAGAACATGATGTGTCAGCATATATAAAGCTATATATGTGCATCTGATGAAGTGGAGTGTGGTCAACAAAACCTTGTGATAGAAATTGCTTTTTCTCAGGCTCAAAAGTGCTACAGGATTCCTTCATATCTTTTTAATACTAGTTTGCTTTTTAAAGGAAGAGGGTTTTTTAAAATAATGTTGAAAATGCTTTATGTAGTTGCTTCTCAGTCCTACTTCTATTTAAGTCAATGGGAACCTAAACCTTCATGGTATCGTCTTTAAAAAAA
>NW_024817521.1:0-2081 GCF_019175285.1 Sceloporus undulatus | reverse complement strand
AGTTGCTCTTCAAGTCCAAGTGGTCTTGGATGAAAGAGATTATCTAGACCCTTTTCAAATTGGCTTCAAGACAGGATACAGAGTCAAGATTGCTGTGGTCTCCTTAGATGATCTCTGCTTGAGCATCGACAGGGGAAGTATGACCTTGTCGGAGCTTTTGGACCTCTCTGTGGCTTTCGATACCGTCAACCATGGTATCCTTCTGGAAAGCCTGAGAGAATTGGGGATCGGGGGCATTGCGTTGCGGTGGTTTTGGTCCTATCTCAGAAGCAGATTCCAGATGGTGATGATTGGGGACAGGTGCTCCTCCAAAAGGGATCTTAAATTTGGCATCTTTTGTCCTGTCCCAAATGCTATTTAACATCTACATGAAATCGCCTGGAGAGATCATCCGGAGGTATGGGATGGGGTTTTATCAGTATGCTTATGACATCCAATACCTCTCCATGCCCCAGACTTCAGCATCAACTCAGGAAGGCATTTCCCCTCTGAATGAATGTCTTGAGGGAGTAATGGGCAAGATGAGGAAAAACAAATTGAAAGTGAATCCAGACGTGTTGTTGGAGCCTCTAACCCAGGTATGGAGGTTTGTGTACCGCTCCTGGATGGGGTCACAGTTCCCCTAAAAGACTATGTTTGCAGTTTGGGGGTGCTCCTGGTTCCTTTGCTCCAGATGTCAGCTCAGATAGATGCGACGGCCAAGAGTACTTGTTATCAGCTTTGGTTGATATGCCAGCTGTGCCCTTTCCTGGAACCTGAAGACCCAAAAACTATGGTTCATGCACTGGTAAGCTCACATCTTGACTTCTGCAATGCGCTCTACATAGGGCTACCCTTGCAGTAAATCTGGAAACTTCAACTACTTCAAAATATGGCAGCTCACTGTGACAATTTATTTATTTATTTATTTATTTACATTCAGGTGAGCTCTTCCTCCTCCTCCTCCTCCTCCTCCTCCTCCTCTTCTTCTTTCTGGAGGGACTGAGCATGCTCAGTGGGAGCCAGGACAGCCATCTTCCTTCAGGGCAGAGGGGCTTCAGGGGCTGCTACTGAGCATGCCCAGATCTCCCAAGACGCATCTCTCTCTCTCAATGTTTCCATGGCGTCAACAGACGCTGCCTGGCAACAGTGAAGGAGGCCTTTCTTTTTTGTTTTGGTGCTTTACAGAGCGACCAAAAAGTGGGTTCTTCTTGCAGCGCAGTTGTGATGCCGCAAGACGACAATGGCGCACTTGCAGTGTCACATCCGCAGACGCAAACCATCCGGCATGTCAAAATGGTGGCTCCCTTTGTATAGGGCGCTGCCATTTTGACGTCCCCAGTATGTACTAGGGGTGAGGCCTGATTGGACGCTGTGTCCTCAGCCAACTGCTAGTATGTCCTGGGGGTGAAGCCAAGGTCCGTCTGGAACGGGCCTTTGTTTCTTTCTGTTTTGGGAGAGGAGAGTAGAAAGAGCTTCAACACGAAAGATGGTCCTCTCTTACCTGAAAAGAGGCCAATGTATATTCACACACACAGACCCTTTGACTCCCCTCTGAAATATCATAGACCCCCGGAGTCTCCCAAGAGAGAGAAGGAGGCCTGGCAGCCAGAGGAGCCTTTCTGTCTTGGCAGGGAAGGGAGGGGAAGGTGGGGGCCTCCATGGGGGACTCCCCAATTGGGTTCTTCTGTGAGAATAAGAACTGAAGGGGAAGAGGCTGGAGGAGGAGGAGGGCCTTACTTGCTCCAGCCTCCAAAGCTGCCTCCCTACAGGAGACCCTGCAGCCCCCATCATTGGCTCCAAAATGCGTTCATTGACTGCAAACTACATTGAACCTTAATAACTGTAATACCAACATAATAATAATAATAATAATAATAATAATAATAATAACAACAACAACAACAACAACCAGAATATTATTTATTAAGGATGTTTGAAGAAAAATTGGACAATAAATATGGGAAGGCGCTGTTTTATATGACAAGCTTAGCTAGAATAATGTTTGTGCAAAACTGGAAGTCACAATCTATCCGAGAAAAGGAGGTTGCCTGAAGGACTGAGACTGGTCCATTGCGACCTCCGACTGATACTCCTTGCCT
>NW_024817520.1:0-2081 GCF_019175285.1 Sceloporus undulatus | reverse complement strand
TGGCTCAGTGCTATGGAACTCTGGGAATGTTCTTTTGGTTTGGCATTTTAGGTGTTGTTAACGTTTGGAAATCCTGTTTGGGGTTCTTTCGTCCTCCATTTTGGGTTCGCTGAAGGCCTCAGACTGCCATCTGCCAAGCTCTGAGACGGAGGCAGCCATTTTGTGTTCTGGCAGCCATTTTGCACTGCTTGTGACTGCGGAATAATGTTCCAGAACCTTCTCTGAGGCCTCTTCAGTTGAACCGAGAGCCTCCTCTTTCTCTCCCTGAGGCTCCAGAGAGAGAAGGAGGCCAGGATCCTTGGGCCAAAAGGAAGGAAGTGTGTCTCTTTGTGTGTCTTTTGTGTCTCTTTTCTGAGAGGTTTTCTTACACCGCTCTGCTCCTTCTGGGGTACATGGGTTTTAAAGGGGGTCAGAAATGGAAAGGATAGTTTTAATACAAGCTTTATTCTTATTCTTCACAAACATTGGGCTTTGGCTTCTAAGAGGAGGCTTGTCCCTCAAAAAAGGCCAAAAGTGGCTCCTTTGGGAGGTTTTAAAAATCTCCCCAGTTTCTTATTAAGAGATTTTGACTCAGGAAGGAAGCCATCTCAAATGACCAAATAAAAATAGAAAGAAACAAGAACAACAAAAATAAGGATTACAGACTAAAACAAACTACTTATTTTTTAAAAGGAAAACCATTATCTGGAGAGTAAAAACAAGACTTGGGTGCTTCTATCCTTTTACAACCGATTCATGCTGTATCTGCTCTACAGAAATAATCCCATTCAAAACCACTTTAACTCTCCTGGCTCCGTCCTGTGGAATCCTGGGATTTGTAGTTCGTTGTGGCACCAGGGCTCTCTGGCAGGTAAGGCTAAGTGTCTCATAGGTAAAATCCCAGGATTCCATAGCACTGTGCGGTTAACGCGGTGTCAAAGTGTCTTATTTCTGCCGTGTGGATGCAGCCTTCTTTGGAAAGGGGATGGTGCTGGGGGTAAGCACTGGGGACCTCTGGAGGTTTCAGCAGATGATTTATTTATGATGCAGTCAGTTCACATCTAGCTACAGGGACATAACCAGGGCCCTCTCCAATTCCCCATCCACTCATCCGTCATCACTCTAATAGGGCATGGAGTATCTGTTGTGTAGGAGAGCTGCAGTGAATCTTTGCTTGGTCCAGGGGGCTTTGGTTGGAGCAAAGGGAGCAAGGGGATGCCCACCTCTGTATTGGCCCAAAGGAGGCATATGTCACCTGCGTATGTCACCAGCATGATGCTGTTCTCTGTGTCTTTATGTGCTGCAGGGTTTCTTGCTAAGTCAATCCAAACTCTGGTTCCTTTTCTCAGGAACCTCACCTCTGCTTCCTTGTACACAGCTTTGGGGCCTATCTTTCTGGAAGTGACCCAAGTGCAGGACCACCAGGACCCCTGCCCACCTGATGGCCAACACAGAGGACAACCGGAGGGAGTTGGGCTCCCAAAGAAACAGGCTGCGGAGGTACAAGAATTCTTTGGTGAGTTGAAGTTCTTGACTATTTATTTCTTTTTTTATATAATTATTATTTATTTATTAAAATTAAAACAATACAAAATATATAAACATACAAACAACATTGACACCTATCCATTTATACCTTTACATAGATCATATTACATAATATACTCATTATAAAATTGTGCTATATGTTTGTAAAAACTCCCCATTCCATCTATCAACTTATCTATCTAACCCTAAAATTTACTTAATTCTTCTTCACTTCTTCTTAACTACACTAAACTAAATATTTCTCTCCTTCTTCCCTAACCCATAGATTCTTCTTCTCTTCCTTATAATCCCAATTTCTTACTCTAAGCACTCTCTAAACTAAAATTCTAGGCTTCCAAATTATACTTTTCTTATCTTCCACTCTTCTTCAAAATCTCATTCTCTCTTCATTCTTACATGCTGATTGACTTCCTTCTGACCAGTATGTACTACCTTGATTAATTGACTTTCTTAAAATTTAACAGAAAGGAAGTATGGGTTCTATCTTACCAAATCAAGGTATATTAATAGCTGCTAAATTCCCCAAATTCTCTTTCAAAAATTTGATAACCACA
>NW_024817519.1:1240-2081 GCF_019175285.1 Sceloporus undulatus | reverse complement strand
AAAAAAACCCGAAGTCTATGGGGACTAATGTGATTTTCCCATTGGCTCCCATTCCTGAGGGGACGTGGCCCTCCTTCCCTTTACCTGGACCTTCCTCTGCTCCCATTGGCTGCCAATTCCCCACCCCTTGGTTGCCCTGAAAGCGAAAGGACCACCGGAAGGAAATAGGGGGAATTGCAGTGCTGCATCATGGGAAATTTGCAACGAGGGGGTTGCAGTGGTGAAACAGAGCAGAAGCAAAGCTGCATTACACACCAGACCAATTTGGAATGGAATCGGAGTGAGCTTGGAAGCGATGTCTGTGCATTCGCTTGTTACCGATTTCAGCAAAATGAGGGGTCACTTTGGAATCACTGTGGAAGCCCCACGTTTTCGCGTGAATTCGCATCGTTGGACCCGCAGTGGCTTTGGATCTGAGCTGCAAAGAGCTGCAAAAACTGTGTCATAAACACAGTCTTTGAGATTTCACACGGCTTTGTGGTTTTGGGAATAAGAAGATAATTACCGTAATTGTTGTTTATAATAATAATATCCCATTCTCCCTCAAAAAGGGGCACAACTGGAATTACAAGTTTAAGAAAACAAACTCTCTTCTCCTGGAGTTTGCACCCATTGCTCTGTCTCCCGGTCTCCTCCGCTGGGAGGAGGGAGAGCGTGGAATTCTGGGAAAGGCTGGCAGTTGCCTTGGAGCCTGAATAGGGTTCTAGAAGGCTGGTGGCTTTGACCGTTGGCTTCTTTCCCACCTTTGCCACCGGACCTTTGCCAGGAGCTGCGTTTGCTGCCGGGCGGCTCTCCCTGGGTTGTCAGAGGTGCGCATCTGCGCACCGGCCTAGGGAGGCCA
>NW_024817519.1:0-1230 GCF_019175285.1 Sceloporus undulatus | reverse complement strand
CCCACGGACTGCATTTGGAGGACTCCTTGTTTGCCTGCAACTCCACGGCAGCTCCGGTGAGCCGAATTCGGGAAACCTGGGGGGAAGGTGGAGTGAGGGGCGTGTCGGGGCAGCGGCACGCTGTAAACCCAGCTTGCTGGCCTCCTCCTTTGTCACGCCTCCTTTGCCACTGGACCTTTCCCAGGAGCTGCGTTTGCTGCCGGGCGGCTCTCCCTGGGTTGTCAGAGGTGTGCATCTGCGCACCGGCCTGGGGAGGCCGCCCACGGACTGCATTTGGAGGACTCCTTGTTTGCCTGCAACTCCACGGCAGCCCCGGTGAGCCGAATTCGGGACACCTGGGGGGAAGGTGGAGTGAGGGGCGTGTCGGGGCAGCGGCACGCTGAAAACCCAGCTTGCTGGCCTCCTCCTTCGTCACGCCTCCTTTGCCACCGGACCTTTGGGTTGGTTTTTTTTTCAGGGCTGGAGCTGAAATGTGCAAAAGTCCCTGAATCTCCGCGGAATAGAGCCAGGCACAGAAATCACATGGAAAGCACTCAAAAATCCCAATTTCCGTGTGAAAGTCACAAAATTGGCAACAGTGTACCTCTGTTCAACTGAAGCTTCAGAGAAGGTTCAGGAACATTCTCCACACTCACAAACAGCACACAAAATGGCCGCCAGAACACAAAATGGCCACTGGAACACAAAATGGCTGCCAGAACACAAAATGGCTGCCTGAGCACTTGGCAGTTGACACTTGAGGCATTCAGGGGAGAGAGAGAGACTGAGGGGAAGAGTGGAAGGAGGTCCTGGAGAGAGGGGGCCTTGGGAGATATAGGACCTTCCTGAGATATTCAGTGTTTGCTTACTAACAAAGGGGTTTCTGGCCTCATAAATGATTTGGGGCAAACTGGTTCTGAAAGGCAGTAGCAGCCTTTTCTCTTGCCAATGGGATTTAAAGTGTATTTCTTGGACTTGATCTCCCAGTATCCACATGGCCAGAAAGAGGAAGATACTGCCCTGCATGTCATGGGTCTTAGGCTCTGGGAATGTGTGCCTTTGACCAGTGTCCGTGTGGCTGGGGCACCAAGAGGGTTCCTCAGTCCCTCCTGCCTTCTTCGATATGAACTGCAGGAGGAGCCTGTGAGGGTGGGGCAGGGGGCGGGGTCTTCCAGCTCCTCTGCCTCCATTGGCCAGACTGAAGAAGGGGAGGAGCTTCTGCCTCTCTATTTAGCTCTGTGTGCGGAAGAG
>NW_024817518.1:0-2081 GCF_019175285.1 Sceloporus undulatus | reverse complement strand
AGGGCCTGCTACGACGGCCCTTGCAGAATCGTCTCCCGATGTGTATATGGAGTAGACCAGGGTGTCCAAATAAATGGAGCTGAGACAGACTTCTAGAATTAATAACCAATTTATTTATAAGGGGAAAAACACACGCAATTCACTAGCATACACACACACATATAAGGCTCAGGAAAAGCAGAGGTTAGGATTTTAGGCATCACTGGGGTGATACGTACCAGAATGTAGACTCCCTCCAGGAATCCATATGGAATATGATGAGGATGACATGAGGCTCAGCCATGGAATGACTGGCCAGGAGCCAGGATTCAAAGTGACATAGCTTCCCCCCTGAAATCCAGACTGGCCCAGTGAACAGGCAAATCTGGGAGTATTTATAGGCAAAATCTTGCTTCTGACAAAGGTGCTTGATGGTGAGAACAAAGGTGTTTAATTACTTTCTTTTTACATGGATGTCCCTGACTGATTGTCTTAGTGGTCTTAAGCTGCTCGGACAACAGACCCTGGGAGGGGGCAAGAGCCTCAAGGAAGGCAAACATTTGCTCTTCCTGGTCCTATGATAATCCTCTTATGCGACTCTCTAGATATGATAATGTGGGTGCCCCTCAGGGGTGTGTGTACATGTCCTCATGCCTTGCTGGCAATGGTGGACAGACTATTAGAGTACATCTAGGGGTTTTTAAGGGTTATCATTTATACCAAAATTTATATGGAGCAGCATGGGTAAGGGCCATCCAGTCCAGCAACTTCTTCTGACATGCAATAATACATAGGATCAGGAGGATGGAATGAACCCCCAAGGGCCATCCAGTCAATCCACTTCTTCTGCCATGCAGGAATACATAGGATTAGGAAGATGGAAGGGGACCCCAAGGGCCATCCAATCCAGCCCCTTCTTCTGCTAGGCAGGAATGCATAGGATCAGGAAGATGGAGCCCCAAGGGCCACCCAGTCCTTCCCCTTCTTCTGCCATGCAGGAATACATAGGATCAGGAAGATGGAAGGGACTCCAAACAGCCATCCAGTCCAGCCTCTTATTCTGCCATGCAGGAATATATAGGATCAGAAAGATGGAAGGGACCCTTAAGGGCCATCCAGTCCAGCCACTTCTACTGACATGCAAGAATACATAGGATCAGGAAGATGGAAGGAACCCCCAAGGGCCATCCAGTCCAGCCCCTTCTTCCAACATGCAAGAATACATAAGATCAGGAAGATTGAAGGTACCCCCAAGGGCCATTCAGTCCAGCCCCTTCTTCTGCCATGCAGCAATACATAGGATCAGGAGGATGGAATGGACCCCCAAGGGCCATCCAGTCAATCCAATTCTTCTGCCATGCAGGAATACATAGGATCAGGAAGATGGAAGGGGGCCCGAAGGGCCATCCTGTCCATTCCCTTCTTCTGCCCGGCAGGAATACATAGGATCAGGAGGATGGAATGGACCCCCAAGGGCCATCCAGTCAATCCAATTCTTCTGCCATGCAGGAATACATAGGATCAGGAAGATGGAAGGGGGCCCGAAGGGCCATCCAGTCCAGCCCCTTCTTCTGCCATGCAGGAATACATAGGATCAGGAGGATGGAATGGATTGCCAAGGGCCATTCAGTCAATCCACTTCTTCTGCCATGCAGGAATACATAGGATCAGAAGGATGGTAGAGACCCCCAAGGGCCATCTAGACCAGCCCCTTCTTCTGCCATGCAGGAATACAAAGGATCAGGAAGATGGAAGGGACCCCAAAGGGGTACCCAGTCCTTCCCCTTTTTCTGACATGCAGGAATACATAGGACCAGGAAGATAGAAGGGATCCCGAAGGGGCATCCAGTCCATCCACTTCTTCTGCCAGGCAGGAATACATAGGATCAGGAAGATGGAATGGACCCGCAAGGGCCACTCAGTCTTTCCCCTTCTTCTGCCATGCAGGAATACATATGATCAAGAAGATGAAAGGGGCCCCTGAGGGCCATCCAGGGAAGCCCCTTCTTCTGCCATGCAGGAATACATAGGATCAAGAAGACAGAAGGGATCCCGAAGGGCCATCCAGTCCAGCCCCTTCCTCTGCCAGGCAGGAATACATA
>NW_024817517.1:0-2081 GCF_019175285.1 Sceloporus undulatus | reverse complement strand
TCTGTAGATTGGCCGCTGCCAATCAAGCTATCGTCATGGTGACGTTAGCTTGATTGGCAGCGGCCAATCTACAGAATGCATTCGATTTCTGTCAAAATGCATTCGATTTCAATTTATAGTGGGCACTTGCTAACGGAGCGATTCGGGGGAGGGGCATCCGGATCATCCCAGTTCCCTCCATGTCTTTTAGGCCAGTATGAATGGGGCCCATGATAACTGTGCTGTCAGGTTTTGCATGAACACTAGATAGAGAAAAAAAAGTAGGTTGAGGCATTTAGATTTTGAAATGACACTTGCATTTTCCATTTATAATCATCTGAGGACTAAAGATTTGAAACTGTGTGTAGGACAGATTGGACCAAAGATCTGGGTTTTCAAGTGCATCCTGACTGGCTGTTTAATTCAAGCTGATATAACTTCATAATCATAAAGGTGTGTTTAATCCAGCAATGCCTGCCTGATTTTAATGCGATTAACATTTAAATAAATGTGCATTATTACTTTATTTGCTGGCCAACCATTTTAATAAGCTGCATTGAAAGTGGGGCCACTTTATTCTAAAACTGTCACTTATTTAAGAATTTCCCCCCAAGATGTGTAGGAGAGGGAGGACCTGGTGCTGGAGCACCTGGGGCAGACAGTCTTCCCTAGACCTCCTACCCAGCTTCCCTGGGACAAAACTCTCAAGGCTAACCCATGAGCTTGGTTGCTCCCTGGCCAGCCAGCTGTTGGAAGGGAAACTCAAGGGTCCACCCCATCCCATTACCTGACTTAAAGTAGGGACAGAACCTTTGAGGCCGACCTAAGGACACTCTCCTTCCCCACCCTTCATGTCGCATGACCTGTAGGGGCAGATCCAGAGGCCCCGCTAAACCCAAAAGGCACCATTGGTGTTCATCAAACTCCTCATCTGTCACCCCACAACAACCTGCCAGGTAATGACCTACTTAAGACTCCACCCTTTGCCAATTATCCAACTCCGCAGTGAGTGAATAGTGTGGGGTAGCAAAAACATCGGTGGAAAGTGGGGAAATCCCTATCCAGCCCCAAAGCGACCAGCAAGCCCACACAAGAGGCGGGAGGGTAGGTCAAAAGCTGGAGAGGAAGAGGAAGGGGTGATAAGAGCTAAAAAAGACTTTGCCTCTGCCCACCCACCACTCTCTGCATGGCCTTCATTTACTCTCTTCAAAGCAAACACCTCTCCCCAGGTAAGGCTGCATGGTGCAGTGGGAGGACCAAACTGGAGAAGAGTAGTATCACATTCCTTGTGTGTTTTTATTACCTAGCATCAGGGACATTCTTGAAATGTGCTAGAATAGAAGAAGGGCATGATAAGAAATCTTGGCTAATGGTTTTCGATTTCAATTTTGCTGTCCCTGGTATTTGGTGTGCCCTTGAGATAGGTTTAAAAACTCATGGCTTATAATCAAGACTCAAATTATGGGGGCATCATTCCCATTTGAGCGTGCATTCAATCCTCATTGCGCCGATTTCGTTCCCATTGGAATTCGGATCTGATTCCCATGTAATCGATTTTTCCTGGGAAAACCCTGGCGGATAAATCGGATTAATTTGACTGTACTTTTTTGGAGGTTTTTCTTGCACCTCCTGAGTCTGATTCAGGGCAAATGAATGGGAATGACATGGGTGTCCAATTCAGGAACTTGGGAATGGGAGGAGCAGTGCTCAAGGGGCTGACCTGGGGGTGTCACCCGTTTGTTCTCTTTCTTGCATTGTCGGCACCATTTTCGCCCGTTTGCATAGCCTTTCCTCTGGTGGAGTGGGAAGCAGGGTAAGGCAATCGCATGTGTAGGCAAAATTATTTATTTTTTAAATTAAACTTTCGATAGCCTAGGCGCTCTGTCACGTGTCCAAACATAGCAAATTGCTACATTGACCTCCAAATGCAGTAAACACATTATACCCCCCCTGCAACCTCCTCCCTGCTCCACATTCATAGATCGACGTATGAGGAGAGCCATTGAACACCATTTTAAACTATGTTTTTCCTAATTTTACATGCCTGCTCAATCACCCCCCCCCCCCGACAGCCCAGGGAACAATGGGGGAGGCAAAGGGAC
>NW_024817516.1:0-2081 GCF_019175285.1 Sceloporus undulatus | reverse complement strand
GGGCTTAGTAGAAATGGCATCATTTGGAGGTGGAGTGAGTACGGACCACATCAGGTGACATCCCAGAGGAGGGGTGACACCTGATCGGCCCTCTTCCTTTCCTACAGAAAGGCAAAAACTTTCAAGAAACCCATTAAATATTATCATGCACCAACTCATTGCATTTCCTACTGTCAGAGTGGAACACCCAATGATTGATGTGGCTGCATCTGGTGCCAGCCCTGGAGAAGAAGCTGGACAGTGAAGGAGGAGAAAAGGGGGCAAATGCTTGTTCCTCAAGGCTTCTCCACTATACAGCTTTCTCCCAGAGGATGCCAGGAAACAGAGAAAGAGGAGGAGGCATGAATGCTCACCATTCAAGGCTCCTCTACTGCCCAGCTTTCTCCTGAAGAGGAAGCCGGGCAGCAGCAGACAAAGAGTAGGGGCGAGTGCACCCCTCACTTTGCCCAGCCATCCCTTGGCTATGCTGGTTGGATGGCCAGGCAAGCGAGAGTGTGTGATGCACAGGACAGGAGGAGAGGCAGGGGAACATGCCGCCACCACTGCCATCAGTCTTTACAAGGTCTGGCTGGGTGGTGGGCAGCTGGGGAGGGAGGATGGGTGAGAGAGGCAGCAGGGGCAGGCCACTACTACCCTGCTTACTGCAACCTCTCTGCACTGGGTGACACAAAGAACACCCATCTTTCACTGTCTGTAGGAGTTTGGCCCTACAGACAGTGCATGGAGCAAGGGTTTTCCCCTACCTTGCTTTCATACTTAAGAAATAACCCAATGTTTCTTTAATTGTTTCCAATAATGACAGCAGTTGCCAAAGTTCATAATAAAGTAGCATTATCTCCATCTCTGTTGCTCTTTCTCTTTTCTTTTCCCCTGGAATTCATAGCTGAGAATGGCTTTTGTTTTAACATCCCCTTTTCCTGAAGCCAAACCTGCACTGATTTTCTCTCCTTACATCCTATCACTCTCAAAAGAGGTGGAAGGAGATTTGTTCTAACATGAAGCTGTCTAATGTTCCCTGACACAATATTTAAAAATTCATTTCTGTGGCAGCAGGATGGGCTGCTGTCGCTGCTGTCGAAATGTAGGTTAGGGGTTGCAAGAGTTCACAAGGGAGGTGGGACTTTCACCTATTTCTTCAAAGCAGATTGGGAACAGAAGTAGTTTTTTCATTCTTTCAAGATCCGTACTCTAAACTTTAATAGATCTATACCTCACGGCAAAGGAAGCTAGTGCACGTTCTCACTTGTGGGTGATAGTTACAAGCCAAAGCAAACACCTAAGTCAGAATTCCTTTGTGGTGTTACACAGAGGTAAATACTGTACTGCAAGTGGTTGCACTTTCTCAGAGTTGTTTTAGGTCAGTATCCCTTCAGGACTGTGCAAGTCCTGTGGTGCCATTGCACAGACTTAACAGTACTGTCCAGGAGATTTGGTGCATGTGGCTCTCAGTGGTGGGTGAGGAGTCAGAGAGGGAATGTTGTACAACCTGAGAGATCACACCTGGGCAGCTAGTTGTGTAAATGACTGCACAACGGTGCCATCTAGTACTTAAAGCTTGCCAAAGTGAAAACAGGAAAGAGTTCCTGTACCTTTAATAGTTGTGTAAAAAAGGGGATTTCAGTAGGCATTGCCTGTTACCTGGATCTGACTTTTGCACTGCAGAAATAATGCAGTTTGGCACTCTTTAACTGCCATGGCTCAATGCTATGAAATTAGGAGATTTGGAGTTTTGTGAGACATTTAGCCTTCTCTGTCAGAGAGCTCTTGTGCCACAACAAACTACAATTCCCAGAATTCCATAGCACTGAGCCCTGGCAGTTAAAGTGGTGTCAAAACTGGATTATTTCTACAGTTCGGATGAAGCCACTGTGGCACTTCGCTTACCCTCCACTACTCTGCATACAACTGGCTAGGAGCAAGTGGGCTAGATTAAATGTTCCTTATCTCATCTCCTCACATACGTGAGAAGGAATAATCCCCTCATTTCTGCTTTCCAAACAGGAAAATCCTCTCTATGTTTCCCTGTGTGTGTGCGCGCGCGTTTGTGTGATGATCCTGAACCCTATACAGCAGCAAAAGAA
>NW_024817515.1:0-2082 GCF_019175285.1 Sceloporus undulatus | reverse complement strand
TCATTCTTAATGTTCTCCATCATTCTTAAACATTCTGCATTCACAGGCGGGTTACAGACCGCCTCTTTGAGGCGGGCTGCACCCGCCCGTGAATGCAGAATGTTTAAGAATGATGGAGAACATTAAGAATGACGGAGAACATCTCAACAGAATTTATCTTCAAGGAAACTGTCACAAGGTAAGTGATATCCAGAAATGAATAAGCATAAAAAGGCTTATTCTGTGAGCCTTAAGGTAAGAAGGAATAAGTTTGGCCTGAGCAAGAGCTGGGAGGTTGGTGGTCTGTGGTCCTTGCTGACATGCCCAGGGTAGCACTGACCGCCACTTTTGGGGTCGGGAAGGAATTTTCCTCCAGGGCAGATTGGCCCGAGATCCTGGAGGTTTTTCGCCTTCCTCTGGGCATCCAGCAGCGTCCACCTGTTAGGATGCTTGAAAATTTAATGTATTTTGTTACTATTGTTAACTGCCTTCAAGCTGACGTTGACTCAGGGTAACCCCATGGGTGAAACTCTCTCCAAGCCCCTCCATCCTCAACCACTCTGAATAGTTCTTTGAGGCTCTCAGCTGTGGCCTTCTTAACTGAGTCTATCCATCTGGTATGTGGTCCACCTCTTTTTCTCCTTTCCTCTACCATTCCAAGCATTATTATCTTCTCTAGTGAGTCATGTCTTTTCATAATGTGAGCAAAATACAACAGCCTTAGTTTGCCCATCCTGGCTTCTAGGGAAGGTTCAGATCGATATGTTCCTGTATCCATGTCTTCCTGTCTATCCATGGTAGCCTCAGCACTCTCTCCAGAACAACATCTCAAATGAACTGATTTTCTTTCTATCTGCTCTCTTCACTGTCCATCTTCCACATTTGTACAGGGTGATGGAAAATATAATGGTATGGAAGATCCTTACTTTAGTGTTCATTATTATAGCTTTGCATTTGATGATCTTGTCTAGTTTTTTCATTGCTGCCCTTCCAGTCCTCGTCTTCTTCTGATTCCTTGACTGCAATCTCTGTTCTGATTGTTGATGGATTCATGAGAAGTCTTTGCTTTTTTCAATGTCATCGTTTTCTAGATCGAGTTTATGGAAGACATCAGTGATCCTGACTGTTGTAAAAACCTGCCAAGCTGAACTCAGCAGAGAACAACAAGCCTCTGAAAGAAAATTAATAAAAGATATACAGTACATAGGGATTTTTAAAAATATTAAGCCCACTTTTGAAAGAAGAAATGTTACAAGGTCTTCAGAGATCCAAATAAGAAAACTCATACCATTTGCTGATCTATTTCTTTTAAAAAAACCCTGCTTCCTAAAATATAATTGGATACAGTAGCAGCACAGTTTACTAAATTTTAAAATAAAATTCAGAAGAAGCATCATGCTGTCCAGACAGGATGGCTTTTCCTTGATGATGAGGATGGACCCTGGAAGATGCCAGCATGTCTTCTACATGGAGAGATGGAAGGAGGGAGCTTCACCCTTTGCTTGCAGAAGGAAGGCTCTTGTCGACATGCCCAGGGTAGCACTGGTCACCACTTTTGGGGCCGGGAAGGAATTTTCCTCCAGGGCAGATTGGCCTGAGATCCTGGAGGTTTTTCGCCTTCCTCTGGGCATCCAGCAGCGTCCACCAGTTAGGATGTTTGAAAAATTAATGTATTTGGTTACTGTTGTTGTTAACTGCCTCCAAGTGGACATTGATTCAGGGTAACCCCATGAAGGAAACACTCTTCAGGCCCCTCCATCCTCAACCACTCTGCAAAGTTCTTTGAGGCTCTGAGATTTAGCCTCTTTAGTCTATCCATCTGGTATGTGGTCCATCTCTTTTTCTCCTGTCCTCTAACATTCCAAGCATTATTGTCTTCTGTAGTAAGTCGTGCCTTTTCATAATGTGACCAAAATACGGCAGCCTTAGTTTGCCCATCTTGGCTTATTGGGGGGGGGGGGGGGAGCTTGGTATGTTCCCATATCCATGTCTTCCTGACCATCCATGGTATCCTCAGCACTCCTGATTTCTATCAGCTCTCTTCACTGTCCATCTCCCACATTCGTACAGGGCGATGGGAAATACAATGGTATGGAAGATCCT
>NW_024817514.1:0-2082 GCF_019175285.1 Sceloporus undulatus | reverse complement strand
AAATTGATAAATCTTTTCTCCTTTATCCAGTTAGACCAGTAAGTACTTAAGCCAAAGGAACCACTATCTGTGTAGGGTCCAAAACACACTGCAGAAATAATCCACTTTGAGACCGCTTTCACTGCCCTGGCTCAATGCTAGGGAATTCTGGCAATTGTAGTTTTTGTGATAGATTTAGCCTTCTCTGTTAGAGAGCACTGGTGCCATGATAAACTACAATTCCCAGGATTTCCTAGCACTGAGCCAGGGCAGTTAAAGCAGTCTCATACTGGATTATTTCTGCAGTGTGTTTTAGACCTAAGTGAAGACTCTTTTTCAGCTGGTCTATTTAGCAAATAAATTAGCATGAAAAAACTAGATATTGCCTTGATAAAACAGATGTGACACTGGGCTTCATACTCTCCAATATTTCAAAGATAAAAACCAGGATATATGTAGCCAAACAACATCAGAGTGTGGTCAAGGTGGCAAAGATTATTAATGGAAACAAACCCAATTTGCTTCCAAAGTTTCAAGTTATGGGCCAGAAGCAGGTGGGCAAAAAGGGCCATTTTGGGGTCATCCCAGGGGCATGGTGTGTAGATGACGCATTCCCCCATATTGGCCAGAAGCTGTGGTGAGGCTGGCTTATGCGGCCCAAAGCCAGCTGCAAAGGGAGCATGAAAAAACTACCCCTTGCTGGTAGTATGTTCTGGACCACAGCAGCAGCTGGCCTTGGGACCTCAGCATCTGGTTGCCCCAGTGCCGGTCTGTATTGGGCCTCACTCATTTCTTTGAATTCTCTGAGATTGTAATCAAGTATGTAATCAAGTACAGTGGACCCTTGTTATACACTGGGGTTTGGTACCAAGATCCCCCGTGGATAACAAAATCCGTGTATGCTCAAGTCCCATTAAATATAATGACAAAGCAAAATGGTGTCCCTTATAAAAAATGGAAAATCAAGGTTTGATATTTGAAATTTATACTCTTTTTTTGAACATTTTCAAACCATGGATGCTTGAATCCATGTATAAAAAATCCGTGTACTGTATAAGAAGGGCTGACTATATGTAAATAGAGTGATTTGACAGATATATCATTTCTGGATTGGTTTTTCCAAAAAGCTTCTTGGTAAATGATCACTTATGATACAAGAACAGAGGTTTTCTCATAGTTTGGTAACTCTTTAAAGATTGAGAAGCAAAGTAGGAATAAAAAAATATCTGAGGAAACTATAAAAGATATATGTTCCCTCAACACTCAGTACTTAGATCTATGTATTTTAACTTGTTCTATCAATATTCCAGAGTTATGGCTAATGGCAACAAATTATTATGGTTGAAAGAAATGGAAGGAGGATTAAAGATAGATGTGTATCTCTGAGGCAAAACAGACAGCCCCTTTGCAGCAGCTTCCCAGAGGCTTGGGGGCATGTCGGTCCTGGCAGGCAGCTTTGTGGTGCTCTAGTGGCACAGTTTATACGCTGCATGCCGCAGGAGTGACGCAAAACCAGATAAGTCTGTCTCAACAGCTCCCTCCCTCCCAGCATAGATCTGACCACCAAAATGAAAACTATAGGAAAACTGTAGACTGGTGACAAATATTTATTTGGGGATATATTCTGGGAGAAGCTTTCAGGTGGTTTCTAGAAGGTCCAAAATGTTAACTTATGCTACATTTACCTGATTGTTTCATTTCATGTATTGTCAATTTTGCTGAAACATGTTGAACTGTTGTTCTTTTTTTGTAGAGTAGGAACCTGTCACTATTCCATGTTATTTCTCTCTCTAGTACCAAATTTTCTGTTGAAGATGTGATGCCCAGGAACATATCTACTTTATTAACCAAGGTATAACTGTAGTTCCAAAATGATCTGTCTGTACTGGGTAAACATGGAAAATGTGATTCAATTAAGTCCTAAAGAGGTTCCCATCATAACACTTTGATACTGTCTGAGCCAGAAAGATATATTAGGGTTGTATTGAGATTGCCCAAGAAAAAATGTCAATCCAGGGTACAGCAAGTGTGAAAAAGGAAAATTCTGTGTTGTGCTTCATTGGGAAAACCACAGTAAATACTGCTACTATTATCATGCCATTA
>NW_024817513.1:0-2082 GCF_019175285.1 Sceloporus undulatus | reverse complement strand
TCTGCAAACTGGATTATTTTTGTAATGTGTTTTTGACCTCTGTTACTATTTGAGCATCCACAAGGCTCTGTGGGTTTGAAGGGAAGATTCATCATCATCATCATTATCATCATCATAATTTCTGCAGTGTTTTTGAACCAGATCTGAGAGAGCCCTGCAGCCTGGATCTGCCCAAATCCCAAATATTGCCCGCTCAGCAAAGCCTGGAGATATTAACCTTTAAGGACCAGAGCTCCTCAACGGCTGACTTTCCCTATCTCTCCTGAGAGACCCTCCTGGCCTCAGAGCAGCCCCAAAGGAAGGGGTCCCATTAAATGGGGGGCCCATGTCTTTTTGAGTCTGTGGGTCCAGAGGAAGAGGACCGCTTTCCAGGACCCTCTTCCTAACCTCAGAAGGCAGCTCTTAGCATTTGCCCAACACTGCTCAAGATGGAAAAACAATGGGCCCTTGGTATCCTTTGGGATTTGGTTTGGATAGCAAAATCCAGGGTGCTCAAGTCCCATTATATAAAATGGGTGACCTTGGGTAAGTCACACTCTCTCAGCCTCAGAGGAAGACCAATGGCCATCTGGAAGGCATACAACACACACACACAAACACACATCTACATGATGAAAATGGCATTCATTCTGGGCCATGAAACCCACTGCGGGGGAACCTTGGGCAGTAGACACTCTCTCAGCCTCAGAGGAAGACAAAGGGCAAAGTGGAAGGCAAACCTGAAGGTAAGGAAACCCTGGGAATAGGGTCACTAGACATGAGTTCAAGGCACGCAGCACACCTCCAGCCCCCAAGGCACACTCTCTCAGCCTCAAAGGATGGCAATGGTAAACACCCTTCGACAAAACCTACAAAGAGACTCCTGTGAGAGTGTTGCCTTAGGATCCCCAGAAAGGAATTGAAGGCATACAATTCTCCCCCCAAAGTCTGGGAGGAAAAGGAGGAGGAAGGTTTAGAGGAAGGTCCTGAGTAAGAGGAGGAGCAAGCCTTAGAGGAAGAGGAGGAGGAGGAGGAAGGCTTAGAGGAAGGGCCTAAGGAGGAGGAGGAGGAAGAGGAGGAGGAGGAAGGTTTAGAGGAAGAGGAGGAAGGCTTAGAGGAAGGGCTGGAGGAGGAAGGCTTCGAGGAAGAGGAGGAGGAGGAAGAAGGCTTAGAGGAAGGGCCTAAGGAGGAGGAGGAGGAGGAGGAAGAGGAGGAAGGCTTAGAGGAAGAAGAGGAAGGCTTAGAGGTAGGGCTGGAGGAGGAAGGCTTAGAGGAAGAGGAGGAGGAGGAGGAAGGTTTAGAGGAAGGGCCTGAGGAGGAGGAAGAGGAGAAGAAAGAGGAAGAGCTTATAGGAAGGGCCTGAGGAAGAGGAGGAGGAAGGCTTAGAATAAGGACCTGAGGAGGGGGAGGAAGAGGAAGGGCTTAAAGGAAGGCCCTGAGGAAGAGGAAGAAGGCTTAGAGGAAGAGCCTAAGGAGGAGGAGGAGCAGAGAGACCTCTGAAGGATTCTGTAGAGGAAGAAGAAGGAGAAGGGGCTCCTGAGCATACGCAGAGGCCTCTGGGGGAGAAGCCACAGGGAGAAATCTCCTGGTTGTAACTTATTATTACTATTATTAGTAGTAGCATTAGTATTATTAAATTTTATTTATTTATAAAGACATGTAAAGAAGCATTTATAAAAAGTATCTCAGTGAGTCTCTATATTATAGGATCAGGAAAGATTTTAGGTGTTGTTAAAGTTTGGAAATGCTGTTTGGGCTCCCTTCTGACTTTGGGGCCCTTTCATCCTCCATTTTGGGTTCCCTGAAGGCCTCAAACTGCCAAGTGCTCAGGAAGAGGCAGCCATTTTGTATCCTGGTGGCCATTTTGTCTTCCAGCGACCATTTTGTGTTCTGGTGGCCATTTTGTGCTGCTTGTGACTGTGGGGAATAATGTTCCAGAACCTTCTCTGAGGCCTCAGTTGAACAGAGGCTTCTCTTTCTCTCCTGAGGCTCCAGAGAGAGAAGGAGGCCAGGCTCCTTGGGCCAAAAGGAAGGAAGAGTGTCTCTTTGTGTGTCTTTTGTGTCTCTTTTCTAAGAGGGTTTTCTTATTACAAAGCTCTGCTC
>NW_024817512.1:0-2082 GCF_019175285.1 Sceloporus undulatus | reverse complement strand
GGAATGCCAGATAAAGGATAATCAACTTGTAGATGTAATTGGTTTCTAAGTCTGATCTTGACAGAGTCATGGTCAAAGTGACTTTAGTCTTTCTTTTCATCATGGTCAGCTCCCTCCCTCCTTTCTTTCTTTCTTTCTTTCTTTCTTTCTTTCTTTCTTTTTCTTTTTTGGGGGGAACTTAAGAGTGAACTTTATTTTAAAAATGCAGTGGTGACTGTGTTGCCCATAAAAAACAATCCCAAATACACATTGTAGTGATAACTGTAGGTCATGTTGATGTTTGAAAACCACTGGCTTCTTCAAAAGGCTTAAATGATGTAAAGTTATGCAGGGGAATTAAAGAGAAGTGTTAGAACCACCAGTCTGCATCTTACCTGAGGTGTTGCTTTTGAGCAAGGGTTGATGTGGATAGACAGGTTAGGCCTCATCTCCTCATGGTCATGCGGTGACTGTGAATAAAGGCAGTAAAAGAAATGCACTAACATTTCATTTTTACATTACTTTAAGTTATTAATAATTTCCCAGGCTGTAAACATGCCTAGCGGGATGTGGTGGCTTAGTGGTTAAGTTGACAGTTCTGCCGATTGGAAAATGAGAAGGTTGGCACTTCGAGACCCAGGTGTTGCATGATGGGATGAGCTCCCATCACTAGTTCCAGTTTCTGCCAACCTAGCAGTTTGAAAGCATGCAAATGCAAGTAAATTGATAGGCACCACTTCTCAATGGGAAGATAACAAGTGTTTGGTGCAGTCATGCTGGCCACATGACCACCAAAGCAGTCCTTGGACAATACTGGCTGTTTGGCTTAGTAATGGAGATGAGTTACGATGAGACATTCATGTCAAGTGACTACTTTTACCTTTTTCAACATGCCTAGGCTTTGGAAAGCTATGGTACAAATAGTACCTTCCACTTTATCTGATATGTGATTTTCTGAACAATCTGCCTTATTCACAATTCCCTCCCTGTTGTAACAGGTTGGATAAGTATAGAATGGCAGCTTTGGATTCACCAGTAGAGCTCATGGAAGTTACTTTTTTAAAGTTATTTTTTCCCTCAGTGTCAGTTAAGGACTTTCAGTATCTTTTTTTTTCCAGTAGGAGTGATGGAAACTTGTATTTGACACACCTGTTGAGATCTATGGGATTTTAAAAGTTCTTAACGTTTGAGTGGATCATATGCTGTATTGGGATTTATATGTGGTGCAAGCTTTGCAGCTTACCCTTCTCAGGGCCATTGGAATCTTGAGTAAAAATAGTGTGAATTTGCTTTGGAAATTGTTGTTTGCATCAGTCTGTTTGTGGGAACAATGAAAGGAGCTCTCCCTTAAACCTAGACATCTTTAAATGCAAATACTGCTTTAAACAGGCTTTTTCAGCAACAGCAGTATTTGCTGTGTTTTAAGAATCTAGAATGGAGCATTTGGGAATAATCTCTTTATACAACTCGTCTGCAACGTTTGTGCTCATTTACAAAGCGGTCAGGGTTTAATGATGATGTAAAGTTGTTTTAGGTGTTTGAAATCAATAAAATGTTGAAATCCTGTTCATGCCAGCATGTATCTTTTAAACAATGGGTGTTCCTTGCTGTGATGTTACATTGGCTTCCAGCCAAAATGTGTCTTGGATTTGCTTAGTGGCATGCTTTTTAAAATTTTCTTTTTCTTAAATATAAGGAAGGTATTTGTTAATAGAACAACACTGAATACTGTATCAGGTTTAAAGAGCTTAATGCATGGATTGGAGAGACCAGGGAGATGTTTAACTATTGTGAAGCAGCTATCTATCTTGAAGTATCTTCAAACAGCTCCCTGTAGATATCTGAAATGCTAAATGGTTTCCTCAAAGCAATATGGCTATGTATGTCATGTTTGGGATAAATACAATGGGTAAAAACAGCAGTCCACATTATAAGAACCATGTAAATACATGCCTTGTTTACATACCATTTAGTTTGCTGTAATGCACTGTACATACTGTAGGGCTGCCTTTGAAAAATGCTCTGAAACTTCAGTTGGCCCAAAGACCTGCAGCCAGGTTGTTAACTGGTGCTGGCTACAGGGACCACACAAATCCAGTGTCC
>NW_024817511.1:0-2082 GCF_019175285.1 Sceloporus undulatus | reverse complement strand
AAAAGTTTGGGAACTGAAGGAAATTTTCATAAGAGGGATGGGAAAAATTTTCAATTTTTTTTTTAATGACTGAAAAATGTGTTCCTGAGCATTGAGAAACCTCGATGAGAAGAGACCTGGACTGACGACAATCTTTGTAGTTTAAGATTTATTCTTCACAAAAATCACAAAATAGCTGCTTTGCGCAGGGGGAAAAACATTTTCTCTTGTACAGAAAATGCTTTAATTGGGAACTTCTCTTAAGCAAAATCCAGTACTTTTCTACAGAAGATGCTATTTTCTGGGTAAAGTCACCAAAATGTAAAGTTTACATTGAATAAATCTGTGAATAGTCTTCAAAATCTGTGCACTTTTTATGACTTCATCGCAGCAAGAGAAAAATTACTCAAATTACCTGTAGCATCTTTTGAGAAGAAAATCATTGTAGCATTATATACTGAGTTTGCCCCCAGTCCAATCCATAGTTATAGCCTTGAGTGGAGGATAGACAGAATTTCAGGCCTCTACATAATAATTCCTCATTCTTCTCCATAACTACACTAATACACACACACACACACACACATTCTTCTTCAAACCTGCTCAATTTACATAGTGAATACAGTTCCAGGATTGTGTTTTTCTGATAAAGAGTTTAGACTCGAGAATTTTATCCAGTCATTTTATAAAAACTTGCTCTAAATTTCTTAAGCTCCAAATCCTTACTCTAGGTTTTGTACTCTTGTGTTTTCCAGTGCTTTTTCAGCCTACCTTTTGAACCATATGTGTGAGTGTCTGTATATATGGCAATGTCAATTATTAATTGCAACATAGATTAAGTATATTTTTTTTACACACAAATTTTTTTCTCTCTCTCTCTTTCTCTCATTAAAGTTTGAATTGAGATGAAGTTTGGGAAAGTGTTCTGCATTTTACATCAAAGTATAGTGAAATGGTTCTGCTGCACGTCAGTTTAGTTTATTATATTCTCCTGAAAGACAGAATTATGTTTTATTAATCCCCTTGTCATGTTTCACAAGACAGCTGTAGCTACTTGCTACGATGTTAGATTTGTAAATAAAATATTGACTTAGATCCAAATGAAATGACTTTGTTGATTTAAATTCTTTCCAGCCCATTTCAACATACATGAAAAATAAGAAAGGAACTATGATGATAATTCTAAACATCAGTTGGGATTCTTCGGCATTTTAAAACTTAAATTGATTTAATTTTCATGACTTCTCTGCAGAAAACCCCCCATACCATTCTCTTAGAGGGTTAGTAATCTTTAGGGATGTAAATCTTTGACTATGATTCCATGCAGGAATGAATACTTTATATTCTCATCCGTAAGTCTAGAAATGTTGGGTAAATAATTGACCCCCCAAAATAGGGTCAACTTATTCATGGGTCAATGCAAGTAGAGGGAAAACAGCAGTGCTAGTTTCCTCTTCATCCACCCAGCCTTTAGGCCTGCTGTAATCTTGCACATTCTTTGGCATAATTTTCTTTTGCTTTGCCCTTTACATCCTTTGTTACATGCTCCTTGATTTATTCATGGGTCATATCAACATCCATAATTTTGGCCCCCAAACCAGTCCTTGAATTTTACATGTGGTCAACTTATAGCCAAGTATATATGACAATTTCAAAATTTTCTCACCATCACAAGCATTTTTATGCATTTTTGATGTGTTTTTTTCAGATTTGGGGACCTTGGAAGAATTCATTTGCATTAAAAAAATCCTTTGGTTTTGTACTAAAAAATTCTCTCTCTTTTTTTTTAAATGCATTTCATTCAAAATTCATGGTTTTCTGCCTAAGATTTCATTTGTAAAAAAGTTGGAGGAAATGGCACAAATAATTTTTTTTCATAAACAAAGTTTCCACAAAAAATAATATCAAAGTGGAAAAAAAATTGACAATTTCTTCACTGATGTGTCTCTGGCCTGTTACAGACTGCCAAAATAAAGCTGCTTTGGGTCTCTTTGGAGGTATGCTATTTAAATGATGCATGGGTCCTAAGAGTCCGGAGGTCACACCAAAGCCACACTCCATTCCTAAGCACTGGAGTGCAGCTTTTGGTGCACCTTCCAGATT
>NW_024817510.1:0-2082 GCF_019175285.1 Sceloporus undulatus | reverse complement strand
ATAAGCTTCCGAAATCTTCTGGATTTCTAGTTCAAACTGGGGGAAAATAAAAGATAGAAAAGAAACCAACATTCCATCAGGAGCTGGACAAGGAGGTGTGTCAGTCATTGGCTTGAAACTTCTGAAAGAAAGTTTTGTGTGGCAGCCAGGAAGTTGTGTGCCAACTTTCACACTAACATGATTTTGCCGGAAGAATTCTCCTACAGTGAGGCCAAAGTGGAAACTCCTCCACAGGCATTCATAGCTGTATTACTGCTGTGCTGAAAGCAATCAGCTCCCTACTCACCACAGAAGTTTTCAATCACAGCAATGGAAGGAGAGAGAGCACTTCTGTGGCAGGGCAAGTGCTTTTCAGTCTCAAAGGTCTCAGTATCTTGTATCTCCTGGCAAGACTGAGGATGGCATCTGTCCAAAACATAGACTTCAAAGTAACAAATGAAGAAGGTTCCCTGTAGTGTGTTAATTTGGGTAGTGATAAAGAATCTCCTTTTGAAAGAAATCTAACAACTAGTCACAATGTTGTTTCTCCAGATGACAGTAACATTTGCTTGTCACTTTTACCCCTTACTTTTAAAAAAGGGTAAATACTTTGGAGGGATTATTATTATTATTATTATTATTATTATTAACCTTTATTTATAAAGTGCTGTAAATTTACACAACGCTGTACATATAATCTTTTTAATTAGATGGTTCCCTGCCCTCAGGCTTACAATCTAAAAAGAAACGAGACAAAAGGAGAAGGGAGTGGTGGAGGGGAAGGGGGTGAGGTCCAACAGTTCTTCTCTACCTCCGAGGCCTGGACCAAGGCAGATGGACTGGAGGGTGGGCTTGTCTTCTTGGAGCTAGCCTGCCTCTCTCTCCCTCAAGATGGTGGATGAAGGGAGGGCTTTTCTTCTTCCAGGCAGACCTGGTGGAGCTAGCCTCCCTTTCTGGAGGGAGGGTATCTGGAGGGTATCTGGAGGACCGCCTCTCTCCGTACAATCCGCCCCGTGCACTCAGATCATCAGGGCAGCTATTGTTAAGAGTTCCAGAGGTGAAATATAATTCCACCTCTAGGAGGGCTTTTTCCATCTTAGCCCCCAACCTCTGGAACGCGCTGCCCTTTGAGCTCTGCTCAGCCACCTCCCTAGTCCAATTCAGGAAGGGGCTAAAAACCCATTTATTCGAACAAGCGTACCCCTGACCAGTGTTCTCCCCCCCTCCTCGTCAGCATTGCTTTGCCAGGATGAAAATTTTATTATTTTTATTGAATTGTTTTTAATGTATTTTGTATGGCCCTGATGTATTGTTATGTAATTGTTGTTCACCGCCCTGATTTTTAGAAGGGCGGTATACAAATAAAATTTTTATTTATTTATTATTTATTATTTTCTTTCTCTCAAGATGGAGGATGAAGGGAGGATCATTTCAACCCACCCACCCCCACAAATTAGGACTTTTTTTTACTGTTTTAGGTTTCAAAAACAAAGGAACTAAAGAGTAACAAAAAAAAAGCATCAGAATGAATAACTGAATAAATGTTATTTACATATAATAGCAAAATTGCAATATTTAGTTTTAAAAGCACCTTTCCAAGTTCTTCCTGGCAATCTGTAAAACCACTGCCAGTGATAGGAAGCTATTTTCTACCAAGCCACATCACTGATCCATCTAGCTCAGGAGTAGGAATCCAGATATTGTTGGACTGTAACTCCTAGCATCCTTAAACAGCATAGCCAATGGTGAGGAACACTGGGAGATGCAGTTCAGCGTAGCCATATCACTTCACCCCTGAACTAGCTGAACAATGCCAAATTTATGAAGATTTGTCTATAGTAGTCTATTTATATCTCACTTTCCTGGGTCCCAAATTGGCTTACAATATAAGTGACAAACAGATACAGCAAAGCACATATTATATTCCACAACCAAGAAAGAAGCCAAGTCTCTAAATGCTTAATGATGGATTGTATTTTTTCTTTAAAAATCTTAATACGTACCCTCTTTTGTAAAAAGTCCAAACCATTTCAGACTGTATATTAAACTGGCTGGTCTTCTTCAGGGGGTACACATTCAATATATTCACAGCAGAACTTTTGG
>NW_024817509.1:0-2082 GCF_019175285.1 Sceloporus undulatus | reverse complement strand
ACAGCATGAATTTATATTTGGTTATTGGAATTCTGCATACTTCCCCCGCAAACCCCCATCTCCAATTCACTTCACTTCATTTAACTTTGGATCTTTCTAATTTATAGTTGGATATTTTGTGATAATAGAGCTATTCCCACCAGCATAAAATATTTTTAATTACTGAAATGGTATAAGGAGAGCTTTAAGAGAGGGATTGTGGTAGCCAGGGATCAAGGGATTAAGACAGGCTTGGGTTTCCCTGTAAACATGCAGCATTTTCATTGTTGTCATATGAGCATAGGAGCATAACATGTGTGTTTGTGTGTGTGTTCATGCTCTCCCACTCAGATAGCTCTGTCAGTCAAAATGGAAGTGCTGCTTTCAGCCATGCCTCATATCTGGATTTACCCTCCCTTATTTTTCTGATGATCCTATTCTTTTTGAAGGAGGAAGAAAGTGTAGCTGGGTAGGGGAACTCTCCATTCCACCATACTGAGTTTCAAAGGCACATGCCAAAAGAGAAAGGAATAGACAGTATGGCATGCCATTTCTGGATAGTCTCCTTCTTTCCTCTTTCTCATCAGTTGTCTGTATTTGCCTATATATAAAACACTTCACACATTTGTAACCAGTATTGCACGGTGAATTTGAATTTGTTGGTGCCCTGAATTTATTTTCTGAAGCATTAGGGGATTGGTAATAGCTCCTTACATTTGCTTATCTATTCTGTTCACAGCTAGGAACAGTATCTGTAGTGTTTCTTAGCTTTCTTCTCTATATAGACTGTGATCAAAATTTTACAAACATATGTTGCAGTCCTCAAAGGATTTGGAGTCTCAGGGGCAGTACATATACCATATATACTAGTGTAGGAAGCTCCTGAAGTGCATTATTTTGGCATGAATATATCTGGTTATGTCCTCCTCCTCCTCCTCCTTTGGAGGAGTTGTATAAATCTTTGTATTGTAAATTGTTGTATTTACTTCCAATTTTCTTACCAATGGCTACACATGATATAAAGTTATACACCCCCTACATGATTATAATACATACCTCTACTACTCATTTACTTCTACTAATTATTAAAACCCACATTATAATTCTGCTAGTCATTGTTAGCCAGTCCTCTTATTCTGGGAATGCTGTAGTCATCCACTTAATTCTCAGGACTTCAACATAGGAGCTTATTGCCTGGGCGAATAAACTGGCTTATCTTTTTCAGCTTCAATTCTGGATTTGGGATGCTCCCAGATGTTATCATAACTCAATTGCCACAAATCTAGCTAAGATGCTGCTGCCCGGATACATCCCAGGTAGATACCTTGCTCAGCCAGCACTTTTTCGAATTTGGGGGGCTTCTGACTTCAAAAATTGGCTGTCTGAGTGAGGCTTTCACCCGGGATGCATCCAGTTGGCAGTATCTCAGCTAGATTGGTGGTGATTTAGTTATGATAATATCCGGGGCATACCAGATCTGAAGTCAGACAAGGTAAGACGGCTTATTTGCCCAAGCGATAAGCTCCATAGAAGCTAACCTTTTTTTAATGTCTTGAACACATAAACACTTAAATTTCTTACCTATCTGTCCCATTAAGACCTTCCTCTTTCGCCAGGCTTTCCCCCCATGAGCACCAATGTTACTCTAATCCCCTTCGATGATGTATATTGTCAATCCAGCTATTGCATGGTTTTTATGGTTTTAATCTGTCGTAGCTCTGTATAGTCTTGGTCTGTTCATGTTGGTTTCTTGTTTGTATGGAGGGTGGGTTTGCACTTTGTTGAGATATTATTATAACCATTGTTTTGTGGAATTTTAATGTTGGAAACCACTGTGATCTGTATTGGAATAGCAGTATACAAATAATAATAATAATAATAATAATAATAATAATAATAATAATAATAATAATAATAATTATTATTATTATTATTATTATTATTATTATTATTATTATTATTATTATTATTAACCCAACCTAATTTTAAATTCCCTCTTTTCATTTGCCATCATCTTAAATCATCTTTATAAATTAATTTATTTTAGCTCATCTTTTTCTGTAAATTAGCTATATTCTTCTACATATTTCCAGCTCTACAATA
>NW_024817508.1:0-2082 GCF_019175285.1 Sceloporus undulatus | reverse complement strand
ATAATAATAATAATAATAATAATAATAATAATAATAATAATAATAATTTATATCCCACTTCTCCAAGCAGATCGAAGCGGCTAACAATAATAAAACAACACTAAAATACAGTAAAACATCACATAACCCACAAACCCTCCCATCCACAATAAAAATATATTTTAATTATAAACTAAGCAGGGCCAGTTGAGGGGCATTTGATGGGAGGCCACTGAGAGGCTAGTCGGGGAAAGCCTGCTAGAAGGGATACGTCTTTGACTGCCTTTTAAAAGCAGTCAGGCCTGACAATACGTTGAATTTCCTCTGGCAGGCTATTCCATAACTTGAGAGCGGCAGAAGAAAAGGTCCTCTGGGTAACCGCCACCAGCCTAGTTTTTGCTGGCCGCAGCAAGTTTTTACCAGAGGATCTCAGTGTGCAGGATGGATTGTATGGGAGAAGATAATCCCATAAGTAAGCTGGGCCCAAGCTATGAAGGGCTTTAAAGGTTATAACCAACACTATGTACTGTGCCCGGAAGCTAAAAGCAGCCAGTGTAGAGATTTTAATACAGTATAGGTGTTATATGGGTCACCCCTAGATCTCCTGGTGATCAATCTGGCTGTATCTCTAAAAAGATTTTTTTTAAAAAAAAAGTGAGAGGTTAAATTTTGCCCTTCAAAACATACTACAGCATCAGCAAACTAGGCCCTCTTTCTTTATTTGTTTTAAACCCCTTTGGAGCATATCCAAAAAAATTTGATACATAAAGCCATTAAAAAGAATGGTAGAAGTGGACATAGGTGACAGTAGCAAGCACCATCCAGGAAGGTATATTGCACAAACCCTTGCTTCTTTAGACCAATCTTCAGTAACATGTCATACTAAAACTATAGTGCAGAGCTGTGAATCATTTAGCCCTCCAGATCCTGAATCCCAACTTCCAGCATTCCCTTTACCATTGACTATGATGATAAGCCTGCTGGGAGTTGCAGTCCAAAAACATCTGAGAACTGTATGATTTCCATCTCTGCTGTAGTGTGTGGTGCTATCATTTTGCATAGGTTAAAACCGAAATCTTAAAAAATGTTCCTTCTTTGCTTTATATTTATACTAGTAAACAGGGCCCTGTTTCATTTCCTGAATTTTAAAGAGCATGGTTTGGGAATTGAGGGGAGTTGGACAAGTTATTTGCTTGAAGCACAACATCTCTAATTAGGCTTGCCATATCCCGCCTGGGGGTGGGACTTTCCCAGTTTGGGGCGGGTCCGCACGGTCCCGCCCCGGTTTGCCCCCACCCCCGGGATTGCCCCTGCCCCCGGGCTGAGGGGAGGATTCCCTTGCCGCTTGGGCTCCGCCCCCACCGCCATCGCGGCAAGGCCAGGGCCCAGGCCGGGAGGGAAAGCCTCACCTCAGCGAGGCTCCTATTCAAATGTAGGACACACAAAAAAATGTGTCCTACATTTGAAAATTTTGTCCTACATTTCCCCCAGTTTGGAGGTCCTGACGAATGGCAACCCTATCTCTAATCCATTTTTATAGACTTTTATAGACAACTCAAAGTCAGGATTTCAGGCTAAGCCAGGCTTACTTTCATCACAGAAAGCCTGTCAATAAGCTTTCAATCTTGTTGCTATTCCATTGCTGTCTTGTGCAATAGGTCCCTTTTGCTTCAGTTCCACTCCGCAAGCAGTTATGTGGTGTGAGTGGGCATGATTCTGCTCCTCTCCTCCTGTATCACGGCAGCCAACATTGTCCCAAAGCTGGCTTCTTTGTACCATTCAGAAATTAGTCAGCTTCTTTTCTGAAGATGGCTGCTGTGTATATATTCACACATCAACCTACTTTGAGAGGCAGTTGCCTGCTACAATCACACATTCCCACCCTTCCCCCTGGAAGTCAGAATTTGGCAATGTGGAAAATAGATCGCATGACCATGGATTGCCAAAGCACAATCGTGGGGGGAAAGTGTGATAAGAAATTATACTGATATGCTTCCATTCTTAAATTGTGATTGTAATAGGACAGCAGGCTGGTGTGATAAAGTTCATAATAGTCATGTGAAATCTTCACTTACTTCATTCCCTATCAGTCATTGACTCAGA
>NW_024817507.1:0-2082 GCF_019175285.1 Sceloporus undulatus | reverse complement strand
TATTTGATTCAGTTTAGGAAGTGTTTAGTTAGTCAATGAAATGCAAAGCAGCACAGTTCTCCCTCCATGAAGGATGACTGAATGACTTGCTTACAGATCAGAGCTGTAGGAACACTAAACCATATTTGAACAGTACTGTCAACAACTCTTTGTCGATATAAGATTTTTCAAGGAGAACAATGAAATGATGCCCAGCTACAGAAAATGTACATGCCAGCCGAACCTCATCAGTGAAACAAGGCTGGCTACCAGATACTGTAAAAGAGCTGGATTGCTGTCAGGTAGTCTCAGATAACAGAAACAAAATGCCTCCTTTGGCAAAAATAAAAATAAAAAATAAAAAACAGATCAAGTGATTAAATTCATTGAAAGAATGATTATGTAAATAAACTCACATTTCATTAGGTAAGAGATTTACTCCCCTTCCCTTTTCAGTCAGTTTACAGCCCCACAAATCCCTGGCTCTCTTTACCTTAGAGAGGAAATGTTCCATGTCCATGACGGAAAAGGATCCATGCAAACCCAAGGTATTTTTCTATTGGCAGTTGAATGTGACCTTGTACATACAGAGCTCTACTGTCTTTAAGTGGATAAATTCTTAGCTGTTCAAGGTTTGTGGGCTTTTGGGCTACACACCTTTGATCTTTTCAATCAAATAAAGTTGATGCAAAGTGAAATAAAGTGGTTTATGGTTTCCTGCTGTTGGCACCTTGTGAAATGGCCCATGAGAAGCATCATTGAGCAAGTCATAAGGACACTTGTAGCATCCAGTTGAAATGGAAAGGTATGATGTAATAGGAGTATAGTATAATTTAGCTCCTGCTAAGCCAGGTTTAAACTAGGAAAGTGTTGTAAGTGTAGCTTGGTGAAGATGTAACCTAGCGATTAGTAGTTAGGACTTGGATGAACTTCCTCAGATTTAAAAAAAAAAAAAAAAGATTTGCCTAATTCATCAGTCTTCAGCCCCAGCTGCAACAAAGACCAGAAAGGGCTGTTGTCGTTTTTTTGCAGGGGGGCGGGAGCACTGGCTGTTCCTCTGCCACCCTCTGTGGGAGGAGGACACCACCACTGATGGGAGATGATGGAGGTTCCAATCCAACATCATCTGTCCAGAGGGCCACATGTTCCTCATCTTTGTGTTAGGATGAAGACACTGTTTGTGATCTCTCTCCATTGCTCCATTCTCCCAGGAGCCACAGAAAGAGAGTTAAGTGATGTCACTGACCAAAATGCCATAGTCTCTCTGTTTTTTCTTCCTCACTAGAACATTTTAACATTCAAAATTCCAAACAACCTTGGCCATTTTGGACTCCAAATTGGGGGAAAGGTGGGATATTAAATAAACGAACAACAAATTCGGCCAAGTTCTGTTTTTGAGACTTTCAACTTATAGACACTGACTCCTTTAAATTAGGATAATCCTTTTTGCACACTCTGATGCAACCCAAATATGCATGTTCGTAAGGCCCTGTCAGGCTGGACCGTACCTTTGAACAGAATGAAATGATCCCTCCTCTGGATACACTCCAGCTTTTAAGACTCAACTACTAGTCGTGTATGCAGATTGGCAAGGAGAGACTATCTTGTCCTTTGCTTCAAGCAGGAATATGTTTTGGGTCAGCCCTGGGCACTACTTATCTCTTGTGGCTTTATATTGGTGGTTACAGGAGCAGGGCCTTGAATATTAGGATTTTGGCTAACAATCCTAGAGTAGTGCTATCAGAGCAATGCAATGCAGCAAGAACTATGGCATGTAACCCTCATTGTAGGTCAGGGAAGCAGCAGGTTTGATTGGTGCAAGATCTCCTGGTTTCCATGGTTCTCTCTGTTATGCCATGCTCTAGCAAAAAGGAACTAGCCTGAGAATATGTGAAAGCATTTGTGGTCTGTGATGGCTGAGCCTGTACAGACAGGCCAAAATAAAGCTGCTTCTGGCACTTTAGAAGTATGCTGTTTAAGTGCTGCATGTATCCTACGAGGCCAGAAGCCATGCCAAAGCCATGCTCCAGTCCTAAGGTCTGGAGTGCAGCTTTGGCGCAGCTTCTGGCCTCTTAAGATGTGTGTGTCATTTAAACAGCATAC
>NW_024817506.1:0-2083 GCF_019175285.1 Sceloporus undulatus | reverse complement strand
CCGCCTTACGAAATTTCCGGGTTACGAAAAAAATCCATTAAAAAAAAACTGTTCCGGGTTACGAAGGTTATTTCGGGTTACGAAAAAAAATTTGGTGCTTTTCGGCGCTTTTTCGCACGAAATCGCGGCTTTTCCCCATTAGCGCCTATGGCATTTCGGCTTGCGAATGCTTTTCGGGTTACGAAAGCGGCGGCGGAACGAATTAATTTCGTAACCCGGGGTACCACTGTAAAGCACTTTGAAACTGCTTTAACCGCTCAGTGCTATGGAATCTTGGAATTTTACCTTTGGAACACTTAGCCTTCTCAGTCAGAGAGCTCTCATGCCACCACAAACTACAAATTCCAGGATTCCATAGGATGGAACCAGAAGAGTTAACACACTTTAGAACTGGATTATTTCTGCAGTGCAGATACAGCCTGAGTTGGTTGTAAAAAGATATAAGCACCCATGTCTTGTTTTTACCCTCCTAATAATGGTTTTCCTTTAAAAAAATAAGTAGTTTGTTTTAGTCTCTAATCCTTATTTTTGTTGTTCTTGTTTGTTTCTATGTTTGTTTGTTTCATTCTTGGTAATATGAGTTATTCTGGTCTGTCTCCTTCCTTCTTGCCTGAAAATCTATTAATAAGAAAACTGAGGAGCCACTTTTGGCCTTGTTTGGGGGACTAGCCTCCTCTTAGAATCCAAAGACAAATGTTTGTGAAGAATAATAATAAGGCTTGTATTAAAAATATCCTCCCCATTTCTGATCCCTTTTCAAACCCATGTTCCCCAGAAAGAGCAGAGCTGTATAATAAGAAAACCATATCAGAAAAGAGACACAAAAGACACACAAAGGGACACACTTCTTTCCTTTTGGCCCAAGGAGCCTGGCCTCCTTCTGACTCTAGAGCCTCAGGAGAGAAAGAGAAGCCTCTGTTCAACTGAGGCCTCAGAGAAGGTTCCAGAACATTATTATGAGTCACAAGCAGCACAAATTGGTCGCTGGAACACAAAATGGCCACCAGAACACAAAATGGTTGCTGGAACACAAAATGACCACCAGAACACAAAATGGCTGCCAGAACACAAAATGGTTGCTGGAACACAAAATGGAGGCCTCTGCCTGAGCGCTTGGCAGTTGACATTTGAGGCCTTCAGGGGAGAGAGAGAGAGACTGAGGGGAAGGGTGGAAGGAGGTCCTGGAGGGAGGGGGCCTTGGGAGATAGAGAGCCTTCCTGAGATATTCGGGGTTCGCTTCCTAACAAAGGGGTTTCACTGCAGCTCCTCTACACAGGAGTTACTCCATGCCTTGTGAGAGTAGCTGGGGATCAGGGGATGGGAAATTGGAAAGGGTCCTGACTATGTCCTCATAGGTAAATGTGAAATGAGTGCATTACCTGCCGAATCCTGCAGAGGTCCCCAGTGGCCCTCAGAGGAAGATTTCTTCATTTTGCTTCTTAATACAGAAACACAGCTAGATGCTTCTCTAATACCTCACACCCAACACTCTCACCAGGCATGGAATGGCTATGCGGGATGCCTTCCACAACTGTATGCTAGGACCTGTGTCAGTGAATGGCCAGTTGTAGCCTGATTCCACTGGGATCAACACTGGAGCATAGAGGGTTCTGCTGGGTCAGGCTGTCTGGCCTAGTGGTTCCTCATTCTTCCAATGGCCAAACCAGCAGAACTCTCTATGCTCCAGTGTTGCTCTGGGTGGAATGGGTCTACAACTGGCATTCACCAGGGAGGCCCCCGGTCAGGTAGGGCAGGAAAGAAGCTCTCTCTTCTCAGGTTGCTCCTTTTCCATGGGATCCAGCCTTCCTCCCAGGATAAGGAGCTTTGAGCTGTTGAAAAGGGAGCACCCAATTCCCATGGCAGTCTTCTGCATGCAGAAAAGTCACAATTCTGAAAGTGTCTCTGCCCATGTGGAGAGTGCCCATTTTCCACACTGTTGCCTGTCCATCTTGTCTTGGGAATATCCTCTTCCAGCCGCATGCAGACCTAAATCCTAGCCTGTATCCTATGCCTAGTTCTGATCAGAGTAGAATCACTGAATCAGTTGGATTTATCTATATGTTGACCCACCAGTCACTTATGG
>NW_024817505.1:0-2083 GCF_019175285.1 Sceloporus undulatus | reverse complement strand
ATCCCCATTGATTCAGCCTTCTGTGCCAGGGAGCTCTGGGGCCCCCACAAACTACAAATACCAGGGACTCCCATAGGATGGGGTCATGGAAAGTGGTCTCAGAGTGCCTTATTTCTACAAACATCCCAGGTTAAGGGTGTAGCCACTCTTGAACTGCCATGTTTCTGTCTGGCAGAATCCTGGGATTTGTTATTTAGGGGTATGCAGCCTGGTCTTTGCTGTCCCCCCAAATACTACAAATTCCAGACTAAAGGTTTAGCCACATTGTAGAATTAAAACAGTTTTACATTGCTTTATGTGCTGTGGCACTGTCTTGCAGAATCTTGGGGTCTGTAGTTTGGTACCTCAGTAAACTACAGAGCCCAGGTTTCTGTGGGAAAGAATCACTGAGGTTAAAGTGTTGTCAAACTGCTTTGATTCTGCAATGTGTAGAAACCCTAAGAGGTGGCTGTTGCAAAAACTGCCCTTCCTCTGCCTAGCAACCAATGACCATACAGTCCTCGAGGCTCTGATTGGATGAGCTCAAGCTGGGACTCCTGGAAGCTTCCTGCAGAACATCAGAGGGGAAGGGGCCTGCCATTTATAGGCATATAATAATGAGACATTACACACACACACACACACACACACACACATATATATATATATATAATTATGGCCTAGACTAAACAAACATTCATTCTGCAGTAAATGCATTAGGTCTCTGCTTCGGAATCCAAGCCTAGGCCCTGAAGAAGGCCGCTAGAGGAGGAAATGCACTCTGTCCATGCTCAGAGGCACCCTCCCTCTCCCCCTTTCTTGTCGTCCTATTGCCACCTCACCTCTCCCAACTGGCCCAAACTCCTTTTTCCAGGCAGATGACCCCAAACCCATCAGAGAAAAGCCCCCAACCTCTTTAGCTCTTGCCCCACTCCTATCATTGTAGCCAATCAGCTGACAGAGTGCAGGTGACGTCACCAGTTGCTGGCAGACTCTGGATGGTCAGAGACAGAAAACTACAGATCCGAGGAATCCATAACACTGAGACATATGCTGCATCTGTATTGCAGAAATAATGCATTTTGACGCCGTTTTCACAGCCCTGGCTCAAATGTTAAGGAATCCTGGGATTTGAAGTTTCTGATGGAGAAGGCTATGTATCTCACAGAACTACAAATCTCAGGACTCCTTAACATTGAGCCATAGGCTGCATCTCTGTTGAAGAAAGTAATGCAGACTGACACTGCTTTCACTGCTGTGGCTCCATGCTATGGAATTCTGGAATTTGTAGTTTGGTGAGACATTTAGCAGAGAATTCCGGTGCCAGCACAAACTACAGATCCCAGGATTCTATTTGGAGACCAGGAGAAGTCCCAGCAGAGGTGATATGATAGCCCTGTTTAAATATTTGAAAGGATGTCATATTGAGGAGGGAGCAAGCTTGTTTTCTGCTGCTCCAGAGACTAGGACCCAGAGCAATGAATGCAAACTGCAGGAAAAGAGATTCCACCTCAACATCAGGAGGAATTTCCTGAGAGTAAGGGCTGTTTGACAGTGGAACACACTCCTCCCTCGGAGTGTAGTGGAGTCACCCTCCTTGGAAGTCTTCAAACGGAGGCTGGATGGCCATCTGTCAGGGATGCTTTGATTTAGATTTCCTGCAGGGCAGAATGGGGTTGGACTGGATGGCCCTTGCGGTCTCTTCCAACTCTATGATTCTATGATTCTATGAAGCCGTGGCAGTTAAAGTGGTGTCAAACTGAAGTGTAGATGCACCCAAAGAGGGCTCAAGACCTTGAAAAACTACAAATCCCAAGGTTATGTAGGATGGAGCCATGGCAGTTGAAGTGGTGTCAAACCAAAATTTAGCAGCTCGGATACAGACATCTCGGTCTTTTACCTCCTGCCTGGCGACTGATGACGCTTCCCAGGCTCTTGCGCTGATTGGCCGCCACCTGAAGTTTTATTTTCCCCTGACGGGGGCTAAACCCAGAAAATGCCCTTCAGTACTTGGGGGGCAGAGGGAGACTTAGACCCTCTCCTTGCGGCCGCCGAGGGGATAGAGGCCATGGGGGGCTCTGGGGGGACCCTACTTGTGGTGGGG
>NW_024817504.1:0-2083 GCF_019175285.1 Sceloporus undulatus | reverse complement strand
GTCCAGTGAGGGACAGTGATATAGTTAGAGTCTGGAATTGAGAGACTTGAGAGATAACTGAACTCTGGAAGAGGGTTGTGGTTATTTATTATACTGCGGGATACAATAACCTTGGTGGCTGAGTTAGTGATAAGAATTGCCCAAAGAGGGACAGGGAAGTCCTGGGGTGGTTAAAGAGTATATATATATAAAAAGGATATCAGTAACACAAGGAAAAAATATAATAATAACTTCATATCATTGATACTTTATATAATTCTATTTTCAAATCAACTTCTGTTATTGTTTTAAGAAACACATAGTCGGAGTTGTAAAACAGAAACACTCTACTAAACCTTATACAATATAAGTTGCACCCAAGGGGCTTAAGGAAAGGAGGACAGCAGTGGGATAAGGAGGCCCAGGGTCAACCTATAAGAACCGTGGTATGAAAAATTTAGAGTGGTCATCGCATATTTTGGTGGCAGCGCTGGGATCCGAAAAACCCAGTTGCTGAGTGTGTGCTTGAGTTATAGGGTTCTGAGTGTGAGTTGCCAGAAGCCCAATACTGTACTTAATTTGAATGTTGTAGTAAGAAGTTCTACATTTATAAAATCTAGGCATTTGTGTCAGGGGAGTAATCTCTGAGGTAATTGTGAAAGGGTATTTGTAAGAGATTACTCAAGGACTAACCATGCTATAGATAATATCTAGTCTCTGAGGTAAAATGGCTGAGACTAGGAGGAAAAGGAGAAAAAGCACACTTAAGAAACAAACTTAGAGGGTGACTTCTGAGGTAAAAATTTGGAGTAAAGTAGGAAATCACTAAGTGTTGGTTAAAGTCCAAGTGCCACTTCCATACCCAGTTGAGGCAAAGATAGATACAAGTATTTCCTGAGATAAAAGTTTTGGATAATTGTAGGGAAATACTGTAACGACATCTCTTAAGAAAGTCAAACCTCCAACGGGGCCAGAAATGGTAGAAGAAGAAGTGGTTGGAGAAGAAATGGTGGCTAGTCTTGATACTTCCATTTCTGAATCTCAGGAGAGTGTGGAGATTTGGAAAATCAAGTTGGAAATGGCTAGACTTAAAAAAGAAGAAAAAGAAAGGGAGAATGAGAGCGCTCATAACAGAAAAATACATGACATAAAAATGAAAGAACTGAAGAATAAGAGTGCTCACAATAGAGAAATGCATGACATAAAGATGAAAACATGGGACTTAATGATCAGTTTAGAATCTAGAGTTACTCATACTGTCAAGAATAACATTAATGGTTTCCCTCTATATGATGCAATTCCCCCCCCCCCCTAAATATGTTACTGGAGATAACCTTGAATTATATATAGCTAATTTTGAACAAGTTTGTGATGATAATGGAGTTAAAAGACAAAGAGCTTGACAAGATTAGGCTTGAACTAAAAGAATTGATACATAAGAGAGAATTAAGGAGAAAAGAATATGAGAGAGAGAGATAATAGAACTAAAATATCAGAGAGAAATAAAAGAAAAAGAAAGGCAACATGAGAGGGAATTGAAAAGAACATGAGGGACAGCTAAGAGAAATTGAGCTTAAAAAACAGTTGAGAGAACCTGAAGCATAACAAATATTTATTAGAAGAAGAATATGAGAAAAAGTTAACAAAAATTAAAGCACAGTATGGTAACAAGAAATTCCCTGAAAACTGGGAAGCTTCAAGTGAGAGATCTAGTGAGGGGAAAGATACGAAACCCTGGCAGCATGACAGAAATGAGGCTGAGGAAATAGGTTTTGGGTTGAGAGAGTGTGACTCTGAGGTAAATAAGAAAATAATTGGTCTAAAGAAGATAACTCAGAATCCAGCCATAAAGCATTTTATGAGTGTGGCAATCAAGGACATTTAAAATATAATTGTCCCAAGTTACAAAATAAGGAAATAAAGTCATATTCAAAAGCAATTTATTATGTAGAAAAACTGTCATCACAGGACAGAAACTTCAGTCAGAGACAGAGGTCTAAAGACCATCGGGACTGCCCTAAAGGGACGGAGCCCTCCCTCCACGGCCAACTGTCATCGTCCAGCCTGGAGGGAGTGAGGGGGTGGGTAGGGGCTAATTTTGTAT
>NW_024817503.1:0-2083 GCF_019175285.1 Sceloporus undulatus | reverse complement strand
GAAGTTAAAAGGTTTCTTGTATCTTGGAGCCAACATTGATCAGAATGGGAAACTGCAGTTAAGAATCGAAACAAGACTATGAATGGGAAGGGTAGCCATGAAGGGACTGGGCAAGGTCCTAAAGGCTAAAGATATACCACTGAGCACTAATGTCCAATCCATTGTGTCCCCTGTTGCCATGTACGGCTGTGAGAGCTGGGCAGCAATGGAAGTGGATGAGAAGAACATCAATTCCTTTGAGATCTGGTGCTGGAGAAGAGACTGAGGATACCGCAGACAGTCAAAAAGACAAACAAATGGGTCTGAGAACAGACCAAGCCTGAAATCTCACCAGAAGCCAAAATGACTAAACTGAGTCTGTTGTATTTTGGCCACATCATGAGGAAGCATGAATAATTAAAAAAGAGAATAATGCTAGGAAAGGTAGAAGGGAGTAGAAAGAGAGGAAGGCCGCATGCCAAATGGCTAGACGTAAATCGAGAGGTTACGGGGCTGAATAAAGAGACCCTGAGCAGAGCAATGGAGGATAGAGGGCTTTGGAGGTGGCTCATCCACAGCGTTGCTGTGAGTCGAAGGCAGCTAATAACAACAAAGCAAGTAAAGACTTCAGGGTTTTATTTCAGCATCAGCTTCTGTGGGTTGTGATTCCTTTCGGCTGCATCTGCACTTCAGAAATCATCTCATCTGACACCACTTTAACTGCCCTGGCTCAGTGCTATGGGATTCTGGGAATTATAGTTTTGTGAGTTTTGTGTTAGCCTTCTCTTTCAGAGAGCTCTGGTGCCACAACAAACTACACTTCCCAGGATTCCATAGCATTGAGCCATGGTAGTCGAAGTGGTGCCAAACTGGATTATCTCTGCAGTGCAGATACAGCCTTTCTCAGATGCTTGGAGTACAGTATTGTAAGATCATATGCACACACACACACACACACACATGCATATAGACATATACATAAACATGCACACACAATTAAATGATTGTGGATTGAGATCAGAATGAACAAAGGATGGAGACAATAGCTATTATAATACTATTATAGGTGATATATAAGAACTCCCTTAATTGCTCTAATCCTAAATGGGTCTTTCGAAGTCGGGTTTCCCGCCTCCCTTCTTCTCTGATGCTGTTTTTAAATTAAACATGTTGAACTTGTAAGATGCCTGAGTGGCTGCTAGGAAATGAAAATGGTTGCATTGTAAGATAAATTTATTTTGTATGATCCAGTTAAGGATCCTATTGATTCCTTTGGGGACACATCTGTGGTCCAAATCTATGGTTTATTTTCCTTCTCCAAGATTAGTACACATAGAATTATAGGCCCCAAATGCATCATTAATGATTCCTTTTGAAGTGAATGAAATGGAAACATGCTGAACTATGGCTATATTACTGCCGTTTTCCATTCTATTTTGTCTATTATTTATTTATTTATTTATTTATATCCCGCTCTTCAGTACATGAGGAAGAGGCTTAGGGGTCCATGTTGGGTCTGATGAAAGTGATGCTCTCCTTAATGCCATCTATTGCCTTTTCACTCAAGGATTTCCAAGATGTGTCTGTATGTGGGAAGACCCAGCAGCTGCACAAGAGTTGTGGGAATTCGCTTGCAGTGTAGGTGTATTTGGCCTAAAAACTCTAAAGGCACCAATGCCCATTTGATCTTAGAAGCTAAGCAGAGTCAGCCCTGGGTAGTAATGGAGTGGGAGACTGCCAATGAAGGTCAGGTGCTGCAGGCTCTATTTCAGAGGAAGGAGTTAGCAAAACCATGGCTGAATCTTTCCTTGCCTACGAAGACGCATGACATTCATGGGGTCACCATACATTGACAGGTGACTTGAAGATGGTGCACACACACGCTCACAGACACACCTATTTGTATGTAATTCAGTAAAATTCACCTTCTCCCCCAAATTTTATGCAAATATAATACAGTGCTACCTCGGGTTACGAAATTAATTAGTTCCGCCGCCCCGTTTGTAACCCGATGCATTTCGCAACCCGAAAAAGGCTTTCCGTTAGCGCTGGAAAGCCGCGCGTTTGAATTTCGCGCTGAAAAAAATTTCGTAACCCGAAAAAA
>NW_024817502.1:0-2083 GCF_019175285.1 Sceloporus undulatus | reverse complement strand
GGAGCCAAGGATGGGGGTCTGGAGGGTCTTCTGTAGGGAGGCAGCTTTGGGGGCTTGAAGCAAGGAAGCCTCCTTCCTCCTCCCCTCTTCTCCGGCTGCCAGGCCTCCTCTCCTCTCTTGGGAGTCTTTCTGGGGCCCTAAGATTTTGGAGAGGGATCCAAGAGAATCAAAGGGAGGCTGGGACCAAGGAACCTCAGAATATGATCAGGATTGCAAGGTTCTTTCTGAGGAAGGAGAGGCAAACTAGGAGAGGCTGCAGCTGTTTGCTTTTGCCTGAGCCTCTGGGAAGGGCCCCTCTTCTCCTTTCTCCTTGGCTGTCTTCATGGATGGCAGACTCCTTTTGCCCTTTGGACTCAGTTTGCAGCAATGGCAGTGAGCTCAAGAGAAGGGGAGAAATGGCAGGAGGAGGAGAAAACTGTGGCCTTTGAAGAGCAGCTGAAAAGGTGGGAGGGCAGAGGATGAACCAGGGGAGGGTCCCTGCCAAACTGGGAGAGTTGGAGGGCTGAGCCTGGAAATGGAGGAGGAGAAGGGGGCTTATAAAATGACCTCCATGGATGAGGAAGCTGGGCCAAGTCCATGACATACAATGGTCCAGTGAAATGATGTCCATGTTGTAGGAGCCAGTGTGGCCTAGTGGTTTTAGCATAGAGGAACTACAACTCTGGAGATCAGGGTTTGAATCCCAGCTCCAACATGGAAACTCTCTGGGTGACTGGGCAAGTCACACTCTCTCAGCCTTAGGAGAAGGCAATGGAAAACATTAGATATAGACATTTTAGAATACCTCCTGGACAGAAGGTTGGAATGGAGGACATGTCCTGGAAGAGGAGGAGGCCTGTCCTGTCCTGAGGTGAACCTACCATGGGGTTTTCTTGGCAATATGAGTTCAGAGAAGCTTTGCCATGGCCTTCCTTTGAGGCTGAGAGAGTGTGGCTTGCCACTCTTGGTGGCTGTGCCTACTATGTGTCTTTTCTTCCTCAATCTGGAGCCATTCCCATCCTTTTTTCATAGGCTGCATCTACACTGCAGAAGTAATGCAATTTGACACCACTTTAACTGCTCTGGCACCATGCTATGGAATCCTGGGATTTCAATTTTGGGAGGAGAATTTGCCTTCTCAGAGAGCAGTGGAGCCACAACAAACTACAAATCCCAGGGCTACATAGCATGGAACCCGCAGGATGACCAGATGTCTTCTTTTTCTGGGGTATACCTTACATTTCAGTCTTCTGTCCAGGAGGAATTCCAAAAATGTCCTCCCTTTTGAGCATCACTAAGAAGCATGAATTTATATTTATATGAGGGGTTTCACCTTTTATTGGTCATGTCCTCCATTTTACTTGAAAGTCCTACATTTTGCGCTGCCTTGTCCTCCTTTGCGGTTAGTACAACTGGTCACCATGGGAGCCAAAGGCAGCTAAAGTGGTGTCAAACTGCAGCCCTGGTCCTCTCACCTGGTGACCCTACGGGTTTTCTTTCTTGTGACACCCTTTTCTGCCCCTTGGGTGAAGATTTTTAGTTTTTAGGGGTCATACATGGACCACTACTACCCCATAAATTCATGGGATGGGACCCAAATTTTCCCACATCATTAGAATGAATAATGCTTCCAGATTGCAAAAGGAATATGTATTCATTAGTCGCCATTCCAAATATCACAGCAGTCAATTAACCTGTAAAAACCTAATTGGCTTTTTGACTAATTCTCAATACAGTACTGTGATGAGAGATTGGAACCTAGGTTTTATGTCATGTTTAGCTTTAACAAATGAAACAGCGGAAATCAAGGACTGAAAATAATTATGAGGGGCGACAGGGGTGCCAAAATATTTCTCGCCTAGGGGAGACCGATCTGTTCATGTCCAAGGGATCTAGGCAGGGCTTTTCCATAAATGGCCGTACCGCCGCTTCTTTTAAGCAAGATGGAAAATAGCCCTCCTTAAGAGAAGCATATCTCAGGTGAGTCCTAAGTGCATCTCCTCCTTGGATGACCAGCCATGAAGGGCAAGGGTCAAGATGGCAAGTTGTCTTCTTCACACTTCCAAGGAGCTTGTCCATGTCTTTGGTACTTACAGATTCAAAT
>NW_024817501.1:0-2083 GCF_019175285.1 Sceloporus undulatus | reverse complement strand
ACAGGTCACTGTAACCTTTCCATTTTTAAAAATGTTTTTGTTCACTGCCAAGAGACTATAAGTTGCATAAGAAAAGTAAATAAGACCTCGAACAGACTTTTGCAACCCAACCCCTTTCCATGATAATGACAGACCTGAACAATTCCAAAATTAAAACATCTCTTTCCTTTGATAGAAGACTACATGCTACTTCCTGCTACTGGGGGATTCTTCTGGAAGACAGATCTGCTACTCTAAAAACTAAAATATAAGTAATTCTTTCCAAGTGGCAAAAGAGAATGTGGCAAAGATTTAACAGTCAGTCATGCAGAAAAGCTACCATGCCATGAAAATGTCCTTGACACCCAGCTGCTGTGCTCAACAGCTAGCCAAGTCCAGCCTTTAAGGAAACATTATTCTTTAACCTTAATCTGGCTGCTCTTGCACCTGCCCTCTGGCAAGCAAAGTCAATGAGGGAAGAGAAGCTCCAAGCTCAAGGTTAGGAGAGGAAAGGCACCTGCTTTAGGTCCGTGCTGGAGTTCGGATGATTCCTGCGAAGCACAGACTTTGGGCCTCCCGGGGCATAAGCTGAGTTGACCCAGGATTGAGAGCGGTCGATCCCCTAGGCAGTATGCAAAAGAAGAGTATGAAAGGAGAAAAAAAACCATACCGTCGACAAAATGAACAGAGCAAAAGGACCAAATTTCTCTGGAAAAAGCCACCACCATTGCTGCTTAGAAGGAGGGGAATCAACCAAGCGTGGCTGCAAGGCAATTTGACGCAAAGATGGTCTTTTGTTGTAAACCCAAGAAAGCACACAGAGCATCTTGGGGTTTTGGGGCCAGGTTTCCCACAACCACAAAATGTTCTGGTGAGGAGTGCTTAAATCATTTTCAGATCCCAGAATGCAGCACCGGCTTTAGGGCAGGTTCAGGGAAACAAAGAAAGAGATTGACACAGGAATGGCAGTAGAAAACTGGGTATAGAATACACACAAGGGTGGGCCTTACCTCATACTTCTGGACAGATGCACTGCTAGGATGAATATCTGCCTCCTGAAAAGCATCACAGAAGTACCTCTGAGAAGTACTCCATATTTGCTAAGCTGTTCTGTCTTTGTCAGACAGGTTTTATTCCCAGGAAAGCTCATTATTTGATAGCAACTCCCTAGGACAACACTGCTGCCAAAGGTGACCAGATTTTTTTTCTTCCTCAAACTACTGAAACAAAATCCAGGCCTTGAAGAAGTTGCTTCAGAAAAACAGCCATTTGTTACAATTTCTTAGGATTGTTTTAGTTCTTATTTCTCTTGTAACAAAATAAAGTCATGGAAGTTAGAAAGTCACCAAGCTATGCTTTGTCATTTGCCTGTCATTTCTAATGCTCAGGGAGAAGAGAGTGCTGCTTGATCTTATTCAACTCATCACTGTGCAAAACATCAGATCCACAGCTGGCCAAAAAAAAAAAAAAGGATGATTAGGAAGATGCTGGCATAGGTTTGTTTAAGGTCCAGGCAGACAATACTTGAGCATTAACTATTAAACAGCTTCATTTATATACTGCTTCATACTGAACTAATAGTGTCTAAGCGGTTTACAACTGTAAGCTAATTGTCCTCAACAAGCTGGGTACTCATTTTAGTGACCTTGGAAGGATGCAAGCTTGAGCCCTTTCGCTGGGATTGAATTTGCCACCACAAGGTCTTTGCTTCCAGGATCCACCTTGCTTATTTTACTTTGGGTGAGGGTGGGGGTGGTATTTCTATATTTGGTATAGTATTTCTATTTTATTATGTGTTGTCTCTAATTATTGTAAATGGTTTGCACTTTAACTGCTGTGTATACTGCCTAGAGATCTTTCATTGCCAGATGGGTTTCAAAGTAAAATTAAAAGCATTTCTTTTCATATTACTCATTAACAACATGTGGTGCATTCTAGTCTTCCACATTCTGTTCAATCATAAATGAAGATCAGAAGACACCATGTTAACATCATGTTAAACTAGGCTGCTGGCCTCCCTGTCACACCGAGACTGATGAGCTGTATCTGGAACAAACAAAACAATTCTTCTATAATAATAATAATATTTTTTATTTTATTTTTT
>NW_024817500.1:0-2083 GCF_019175285.1 Sceloporus undulatus | reverse complement strand
GAGAAAGTCAGAGGGGCTTGGCCTATGATTACCAAAGCATTGCAGGACGCCAAGCGTCAATACAAAAAGTATGCAGACAGGAAAAGGTCAGACGGTTGGGACATTAAGCCTGGGGACATGGTCTACCTGTCCACAAAGAATTTGAAGTCCAGGTTTCCTTCGAAGAAGTTGGGTCCTAAGTTCATTGGCCCTTTCCCTGTTAAAAGACTGGTGAATGATGTCACTGCCGAACTCATTCTGCTCAAATGCTATCGTCATCTTCACCCCGTTTTTCATTTCAGGTTGTTGAAGCCAGATCGGAGCACGGGTCAATGGAAGACGACTGACTCTCAACCTCTACCCATGATGATTGATGGGCAACAACACTTTGAAGTTGCTAAAATTCTGGACTCTAGGCTGCATAAGGGCAGGCTCCAGTATCTCATTCGCTGGAAGCATTTTCCTGTTGATCATGATGAATGGGTTTCTGTTGCTCATGTTAATGCGCCTGATTTGGTGGCTCGTTTTCATGCACAGTACCCTGACAAACCTTCTCGTTCTTCTGTCACTTGATTTTGTTATCAGCTTTTTTTTGGGGGGGGGGGTCTTCTTTTTTCCGGGGGGCTGACTGTTAGAATCCTGTTAGTATTCTACCAGATAGGGTTAGGTAGTGTAGTATAGTAGTTGGGGGGATGATGGGGCTTTAGCTGCAGTAGAAGAATAGATAGTGATAGTAGTGCATAGCAGGGCCAGGTGTCTTATCTAGTGGCCTTGAAGGCCTGGCTCTCCGAGCGCTCAGAGCTGGGAATGTGCTTTCACTTCTGTGGGAACCAGGAGGGGCTTCGCTTGGCGGGTTTCTGCTTGGGAGGGGATTTGCCTTTTGGGGATTCTGTCACTTTGTCTTTCGGAGGGTGTGGTCAGTCTCAGCTAAGAAGCTGAGTGAGGCACATGTCTGATTCTGGATCTATCAATAAAGTGCTGTTGATTATATCAATCAAGCTGACTGGTTGATTGTCTGGAATTCTGAGTGCGAACTCTGACAGTCACATACTTTTGTGGTTCAAAAGGGTGGTGGGAGCACAACAGAAAACAGTTCTAAGGACATTCATAAAAACACCCCTGGCTGATGAATTCATGAGGCTACATGTGAAAGGGATCTAGGAGTCCAAGTAGACCACAAGGTGAACATGAGTCAACAGTGCAATGCGGCAGCTAAAAAGCCTGCATCTGATAAAAGTTCCCAAACTTTTTTTTCCTCACAGACCACTTTCAAAATTTTACTGGTTTCAGTGGACCCCCTGCTGCTACATTTCTACCATATTCCCAAAACTCGTCAAAAAATGTGAAGATTAGACCCCCATAGACCCCCGTTGAGTCTCCCATGGACCCCTGGGGGGGTCCATGTGGACCACTTTTGGAATCACGGGAAGTAATAGTGCCACTCTATTCTGCTCTGGTCAGCCCCACCTGGAATACTGTGTCCAGTTTAGGCACCGCAATTCAAAAAGGACACTGAGAAACTGGAGCGTGTCCAAAGGAGGACGACCAAAATGGTGAAGGGTCTGGAAACCATGCCCTATAAGGAACTACTCAGGGAGCTGGGGATGTTTAGCCTGGAGAAGAGAAGGTTAAGAGGTGATATGATAACCCTGTTTAAATACTTAAAGGGATGTCATATTGAGGAGGGAACAAGCTTGTTTTCTGCTGCTCCAGAGAACAAGACCTGGAATAATGGATGCAAGCTCCAGAAAAAGAGATTCCACCTCAACATTAGGAGGAACGTCCTGACAGTAAGGGCTGTTCAACAGTGGAAGACACTTCTTCCTCGGAGTGTAATGGAGTCTCCTTCCTTAGAGGTCTTTAAGCAGAGGCTGGATGGCCATCTGTCAGGGATGCTTTGATTGAGAGTTCCTGCATGGCAGAATGGGGTTGGACTGGATGGCCCTTGTGGTCTCTTCCAACTCTACGATTCTATGAATTCTTGTCTGGTGGGAATGTTTGGAGGTTACAGAGGCTACAAGAGAGTGGTTTTTGCAGAACAGTAAAATTTCTCTCTTTTTGAATGCTGCATCATCACAAAGGTAAAATGAAGCATAATCTCATG
>NW_024817499.1:0-2083 GCF_019175285.1 Sceloporus undulatus | reverse complement strand
TGAACTCCATGAAGCCTTCTTCACGTCCTTTTGGTAGTGAGTTCAACAAGTTAATTCTGTGTAGAATGAAGTGTTTATTTCTTTATTCTTTTGCCAATAAGCATCTTCCAAGGAAATAACAACCTGAAGCTTATTTTTTTGAATAAGGTCATTACTGGGATGTTGTGGCTAGAACTCAGCTGAGTCAAGGCTTACCTTCTCTTGATCAAAACCTCCTTTGAGTCTGTCTCATGAACATGTCTTTATTCTTAGGTGAAAAACAAGAAATTAGTTGAGCTGCTGAGGAGAAAAGTCAGTCTTGCCCAGCCATACGCAGGCGTCTTTCTCAAGAAGGATGACAAGTAAGTTGTAGCTCTGTTCCTTATGCTTCTTAGTGTGTTTTCCTGAAGGACAACAGCATGGGTTTGGGCAAATGGAAGGAGAGACATTGTATTTTCCCCTTCAAAATGTAAAACCACCTGTGTGGTTTTTCTGGATAATGACTTAAAATGAGGGCATATGGCCTTTGCCCAGGTAATGGTAGTCAATACACCCATAGCTAGAGGAGAGTTAAATCCAGCATGATGCTGGGGTGCAATGCAGAGTGTCCTTCCCTTCCTTTCTGCCCTACAGCTCTGGGAGCGCATTTAGTAGGATCCATTTTAAGTCTTCCTGCTCTTCCTTATACCCCAAATTCACAGAAACAAAGTATGTCCCCTTTGTGATACCCAAGCATAGTGTGTGTATGTGCTGAAGCTGTCTGTTTGCTGTCACTATACGTATGCATTGGTTGTGCATGAGTTGAACCCTGAGAGGGTTGCTCTAAGTCCTGCTCTCTGGAGCATCAGAAAACAAGCTTGCTCTTTCTTCCATGTGACATGCTTTCAAATATTTAAACATAGCTATCATGTCTCTTCCCAGCAATGAATCAGATGTTGTGGAGAACCTAAATGAGATATACCAGACAGGGACTTTCGTCCAAATCCACGAGATGCAGGATCTTGGTGACAGGCTGCGTATGATCGTCATGGGGCACCGAAGGTAAATGCAGCCTGAGCTCCACAACTCCCTCTTCTCCCTGGAGGAAAGAAAAGGAGAAAGCCACACAGAGAGAGGAAAACTAGAGCATTGTTGTTTGGGTGGAGAAGCCTTGCATTTTCCTATATCTCTTCTGAAGAGAGTGTGCTGGCAATCAGATGAAAACAAACTTGGTTCTGGTGTTAGGGACTGATATCCACAAACTGCAGTGTTGAATTAGTTTCTAGTGTTCCTCCATCTCAACATATATGCTCTACCTCCAGCTGTGTTTGTGAGAATCCCTTCTGCAGGGCTTCTTAGGAGAGGCATTGACTTAAAATGGGTGCCATAAGTGAGAAGAGCAGCTTTCCAGATCAGCACCTTCATGTCAATCTTCCCCACCCATCCTCGGGCCCTCCCCTCTGATCAGGGTCTTTCTCCAGCCTTTTGCTCTTCTGAGGCACTTTCTTCTCTCTCTCGTTGGCTTCAGGATCCGTATCAACAAACAGCTGGAGGTGGAGGCTGAAGAGGCCGAGACCAAGCCCAAGAGCCGACGGAAGCCAAAGCGTTCCAGGCGGGAGGCAGGGGAGCAGCTGGAGATACAAGACCAAGCTCCAGGAGAAGTGGTGCTGGAGCCCTCGGAGGGCCCTTTGGATGAGGTGCTCATGGTGGAAGTTGACAACGTGGTCCATGAGGACTTCCAGGTCAACGAAGAGGTCAAGGTAAGCAAGGCGACCCAGAAGAGCTGGGGGACAGCAGGTGGTGGGGATAATGAAGACCCCTTCATTATCCAGAATTTGGAGACATGGGCCTGGATGTTGGGGAAGTCCTTGGCAGGGTGGGGTGGGTGGAGCACATCCCAGGGATGGGCAGGGCCAAAGGCAAAATGGGCCAGACTAAAAATGCCAGCCATTCTTTTAGCTTCAAGCTGTTCTTGGCATTAGTGAAGCCTTAGGACAGGAAATCAATGGATTTGGGGGAAGGGTGGCAACCTGGGAAAGTCCTGAAGATGGACCTGGGACCCCCCCGAGGGCAGGTGTTTCCCCTCCTCCTGGCCTGAAAGATTCTCTCAGAGGTCCTGTTTTAA
>NW_024817498.1:0-2083 GCF_019175285.1 Sceloporus undulatus | reverse complement strand
AGCTACTCAGGATCCACATAAGAGCTCCCCACACAATAGCTTTTATTCCATGCCAGTTTTCTGTGGATTATTTTGCATTGCTTTCAAGTGGCCCACTGGCATTCAAACTCTTTTGTATTTGTGGCAGAAGCATTTTAATGCACAATACTTTGCAAGAAGTCTTTCAGGTTGCCAATGGTATTCCTCTTCTTTCTCCTTTAAAGGCGGCTTCTTTTTTTGATGGTGGTTGCATGTTTAAATAGCTGGGTAACAAACAGAAATTCACCAAATGGTGATGCTGGTGATGAAATGCAGCAATAGAGATTATAGCTGCCAGGGCTTTATTTGTCTTTTAATGGGCAACCAGACTCCAAATGGCCAGTTAGGATGAACATGTGGGCAGCTCAAACTACCAAGTGACATGAAAACTATATTAAGTTAGGTAATGTAAGGAGTGACTAGTGACAAAGTAGGGGGGGACTGACTAGTCCAGACACCCCTAGATATAATCAAGCATTAGGATTTCTCCACCACAACCTAAAACACAAATTTCACTGCTCCTGTCCACAGAGTATTTATCAGTCTAGTACAAAAGAAATAATGGTAGAATACGGAGAACCCTTTTTGTTAAGGTGTTGATATTTTAAAAGTGGTGATGCCAGAAATATCCAATGTTGAAGTCTTAATAAATAAGGGGTTGTATTGAGACAGCGCTGCATGCAACGTCTGTGCCTGAAGAATAATCATTAATTACAGCTTCAAATTATTACATTTGAGTTCTGAAAAGCTACAAAAAGATCTTCTATCTAGATTTACCATGTTAATGAGAACCTGCCTTATATTTTCTTCAACAATGCACATAAGCAGTATGATGTCTCAGCTTTCCCAAAATAATTTTTCATTCTATATCAATTGTTCCCAAACCTGGGTCCCCAGATACTGGATTACAAATCCCAGAATGTCTGACAATTTTCCATGATGTCTGGGAAGTCTGGGAATTATGGGAAGTCCAACAACATCTGGGGACCGAGGTTTGGGACTCATTGTTCTAGAGCAGAAACATGCTCACTGTGCCTTGACACACACATCCCCATCTCTGTCTCTTCCAATAGATTGTTTCAACCTATTTCCTTGCGGCTGACTTGAAGATCAATTAAATCAGCAGTGGAGGGAAAATCGCCTCTCTTTACATGCTTGAAATAGTATTATTACTTTTAGCGCTTTGTGGCATATGGAATATGTAATAGAAGGACTACTATTTCTTTTACCAATTGACTTCCTGGTTGTTCCAGGATCTTATGTAGTCAGTGTGTGTACTTAAAAGTATACAGTATGAGATGAGACACAAAGGCCTTATGTATTGTGTTTGTGCTGCTTTGTTTGTTTTTTCCTCTCATGTTCTTTCTTATTGTTTAACATCTCTCACTACAAATAAAGCATTGGAGCTTGTGATTCCTCTTGGGTGAAACTTCACAAGAACTTTGTTCTGCATTACTGTAAAATTCCCATTTCTGAGGATTTTCTGCTACCCTATGCAGGCTTTTAAATGCCAAGCAAGAAAACATGTGTGCGTGCCCAAAATGCACAGTTGTCTTGTAACAGTGTGCTCTTGGCATGAAACTATAATTACACACAACTGGGCATTTCTGTATTTCTCTGTTAAGGAGCCCTGCAATTTGTTCTGCTAATCTGAACATGATGAGAGAGATTCTGGAAGCTGTGGGCTAAAAAAGTAACTTCCCCAAGCTCTGCTATTTTTAAAGGCTCAGGACCCTGGCTAATGAAGAAATTAGCACCGTTAATGATGGGAGCTTTATAAACAAGGACCCTTAACTCTGAAGTGCAGTTATAAGATTAAGGTGAAAGAATAGAACTCCAGTTCAGCTCTTACTAAAATGTACAATAGTTTCACAGTGTGACTTCTTCAGTGGTGGCGATGGGGGTGGGAGAGGCAAAAGAGCGAAAAGGGAGGGCTTCCAAACTGAAAGGATAGGGGTTCTGAGTATATAGGTTAACTTGGCCCCACCTCTTCTTCCTGCAACTAAATGCCCTACCTCTAGGCTTGCCATATCCCGCCTGGGGGCGGGACTTTCCCAGTTTGGGG
>NW_024817497.1:0-2083 GCF_019175285.1 Sceloporus undulatus | reverse complement strand
ATTCCTTAATAATTCCTTATGTGTCTTGTTTTAGTGCTTCGGTGTCCCCATAATGTTTTAAAGTGTTACAAGATGGGTTGTCAGCTTGCAAGACAATTAAAAAAAATTAAGTGTTAGAAAATGGGTTTTCTGCCTGCAATAAAACCTCTTTCTGTTTTTGAACACCCACAGAGAGAGAATTTTGAAGAATTTCGAAGCAAGAAAAAGGACAAGGAGGTTAGCCTGGTTCTTTTGGCACACACAAAAATGTTTTGCTGATCAAGAAGCAGAATGAAAGCATTTCTTTTACAACTATGCAGAACAAAAAAAAAATGTTGGGTGAAAAGAGTCTTCTCTTTATATCCATTTCTGAATAGCAATTATAAATTTTGATCTTCGTACGTTATAACAAGACACAAGGATGGCTTCATCCTGATTTCACTTTGTAAATGTGGTACCGACAGACACATGCCCTAAGAGGTTGCCTATAATTGAATACCAAAGTTCTCATCACAGGGCCCTGGAATGACAGTTAAGACGCACCATGCAAAAGAAGGGGAAACAGCGCACACTCTCACATACGTATATACAAAGAGAAGGGAAGCCTTTCATGTACAGTATTGAAATGGCAATATCCGCAGATGAAAGATAATGGAATCCAGCTCATAAAGAAAACTAATGTCAGTCCTCACCCTGGCCAAATGCCTCAATAAGCCACTGCAGGGAGGCACTGGCATGGTTGGTGACTCAATTTTTTAAAACACATGTAGCTGTCCTGTGCCCAAAGTGCCAGGAGAGGCAAGTAATAGTTGAGAAAACCAGTCGGGGTGTGTCATGCCAGTCCCAGTCCTACGCAGGCAGTCCAAAAGTGTTTACCAAGGTTGAAGGGAGATGCAGCAACAAAGTCTCAACTGTTCCAGAAGCCAGCAGTCACAATAACTGCAGCCGCAAGGGAAAGACAAACAGATGTACACTGTAAGCCACTCCAGAGGTCAAGAATCCATATAAATCCGCCAGCAGGAAGCACATAAAAGCCAGGGAGAGCCAACAGCTGTGAGGAACAAAAACTCCCAGCAGCTGCGGCGGGATTTATACCTGCTTTGACCTTAAGCTGTCAGGTGCTTGATTGCTCAGCCTTCCTTATTTAAGAGGCAATGGGTCCTCCATGGCTGTTCCTTGTCAGGATGACATTCCACAAATGATGCAGGTGCCTCCTCATGCGCCTCAACTCTGAGGGACAAGCTGAAGTTCCTCATCATCTGCATTAGCCAGATGGTGCGGATCTTCAGGAGCCAGAGGCCTCTCTCTATCTAATTCCTCTGTGTCTGATTCCTCTGACTCTATGTGGCGAGTTTTGATAGCAGCCCCAGTTCTGTGGCCAAACTACATATGGCATTAAGCAAATCAAATCAAGGAGTAGGTATAATCTTATCTAGCTGTGTCACCCAACTTGCAATGCAAGATCACTTCAGTGCATAAATGTGACCATTTAAGGACTTATTACACTCTATTATGGGATCTTGGGCAGAACATGTCACAAGGTCAGTCTCTCCGTGACTCCTGTTGCAGAGTTCATTCACCCCCATCATAGAATCCAAAAACTGCATGTGGCAACTTTTAAGGGTTCATGGAATCATAGAATTGTAGAGTTGGAAGAGACCCCAAGGGCCATCCAGTCCAACTCCATTCTGCCATGTAGGAAATACAAATCAAAGCATCCCCGACAGATGGCCATCCAGCCTCTGTTTAAAGACTGCCAAGGAGGGAGACTCCACTACACAACGAGGGAGTGTCTTCCACTGTCGAACAACTCTTACTGCCAGAAAGTTCCTCCTCATGTTGAGGTGGAATCTCTTTTCCTGTAGCTTGCATCCATTGTTCTGTGTTCTAGTCTCTGGAGCACCAAAAGACAAGCTTGTTCCATCCTCAATGTGACACCCCTTCAAATACTTAAACAGAGCTAGCATATCACTCCTTAATTGTCTCTTCTCCAGGCTAAACATCCGCTGCTCCCTAAGACTTTCCTCGTATAGCTCCTCTGAAGGGGGCAAGGATAAGGACAGGTTGCTTACCTGTAACAGTATTTCTTCGAGTGGTCATCTGT
>NW_024817496.1:0-2083 GCF_019175285.1 Sceloporus undulatus | reverse complement strand
TCCTAATCTGTCCTCTCCTGTCCCATCCTGCCCTATCCTATCCTATCTTTTCCAGTCCTATCTTATCCTGTCCTGGCCCGACTTGGGATATTGTATCCACTTCTGGGCACCACAATTGAAAATGGATGTTGAGAAACTGGAATGTGTCCAAAGCAGGGTGACCAAAATGGTGAAGAGTCTGGAAACCATGCTCTATGAGGAACTCCTTAGGGAGCTGCGGATGTTTAGCCTGGGGAATAGAAGGTTAAGAGGTGATATGATAGCCGTGTTTAAATATTTGAATGGAACTCATACTGAGAAGGGAGCAAGCTTGTTTTCAGCTGCTCCAGAGAATAGGACCCAGAACAATGGATGCAAACTCCAGGAAAAGAGATTCCACCTCAACATTAGGAAGAACCTCCAGACAGTAAGAGCTGTTTGACAGTGGAACACACTCCTTCCTCGGAGTGTAGTGGAGTCTCCTTCCTTAGAGGTCTTTAAACAGAGGCTGGAGACCATTTGTTGGGGATACTTTGATAGAGAGTTCCTGCATAGCAGAATGGGGTTGGACTGGATGGCCCTTCTTGGGATCTCTTCCAACTCTAGGTTTCTAGGTGGGGAATGGAAGCCCTGAACCATACTTGCTAGTTTCAAGTACAGCTGACCCATTGAATCACTTGTTGAATGGTGAATCAATTATCAAGTTATTCCCATTAAGGCAATGGGGCTACTCTACTAGGATTCAGGGCTTTAAAATTGCAAATTACATGCATTTAATTTATTTCATTGCTTTAATTGCTTTTGCTGGTATTGAAATTCCCCCTGCCCCAGCTTTTTCTTTACCTTGCACCGGATGAGAAGCACCAGTCAAGAAGCCACTTTGTATTTTTGCTCTTCCGCTCAGACTGTCAACTTCGTGTGATTTTTGTCCTGTGCAAAGTAAAGGGAAGAGAAGTCTCCATCTCTAAGCGCTCATGTCTTCAGATTCTGATTTAAATATAGGGTAGACTTTCTGGTTTCCGATCCTTTCTTTCGCTGTCTCTCTGTCTCATTTTAATTCTATTCTTTTCTTCCACCTGTTTCTTGACTGTGGTACATCGAGTGACACACAGCTCTGAGATTATCAGCTAGTCTGCTTTAATTAAGTTTAATTCCAGTATGAGAGTGTCTTCATGATGAAAGGTGAAAAAAAAAATCTCATTTTGTTGTCCCATGGAATCCATTCGATCCAAAGTGTCTGTATCTCATGCAAGAGTAGCTCACACCTTCCCTTTCTTTCCCCCTTTCATTCCCTTATTCCTTTTCACCTTCCTTTCATGCAAGTATACTGATCCCTCCGTATTTGTGGCTTTGATATTAGTGGATTTGATTACTCACGGATTTGATTAATATGTTCTCTCTAGGAATATCTAGGTCCTCCAGTACAATTGAATGGTCAACTTGAACTAAAAGTTTCACCGAAAGACCTAGAGAGTCCTAGAGAGGATACTCTACTAAGCATTTGTAGCTCCTCCAGCGCAACTCTATGGTCAGTGTCTGTCGGACGTTGACCACAGAGTTGCCCTGGAGGACCTAGAGATTCCTAGAGAGGTGTCCTCTCAGGTAAAAACATGGTGTTTTTCTTATTTGCGGTTTTTCCATATTCACGGGGGTCTTGTCCCTCTAACCCTAGCGAATATGGAAGGACAGGTGTAGTAACAACACACTCTGCTCAGCCTTTTACTTCTTCCACACTACGAGAAGTGTTTCCCATGATTCAAAACGTGTGTGTATATGTCTCTGTGTTTTCATGTTTGCTTTTTGAAACGGAGTCACCAAAAAAGGTCGAGAGGAAATGGTAGAGAATAGGAAGATCTAAGTTCTGCAAAGTGACCTTCTTTGTCAAGGGAGAAAATCTCTACAATTGAGACAGGAAACAACAACAACAAGAACAAAAATAGTGCAAACTTGAATTGACTTGGACATACGGATTTCGAGGGCTCTGCTGTCCCGAGTGATACGTATCGAATTTAAGAATGATCTGGGTTCAATCTTCTTCTGGGTTCTTTCACTTCCAAAATTCATATGGTTAACCAGGGGCATCATTAGGAAGATGTGGAGGGTG
>NW_024817495.1:0-2083 GCF_019175285.1 Sceloporus undulatus | reverse complement strand
TCTCCTTCTTCCAGACTGTCCTGTCCAGATTCCCTGCTATTTAAAACTCTCAAAACATTATGAACAAGCCACAAGCCCCCTCCCCAATAATTCTTCATCTACAAAACTTTGTTTGCCAAAGATGAATCAGACTAGTTGCAGACCTTTTTCGAAGGCCTTATTTATGCATACAGTGAAGAATGAGATGGTAAAATGGTATGGTACCATTCTAGATTGTACTACTTTAGTCTAAAGGTAGGGAATATATTTTGAAAAGTTCTCATGTTAAAGAAAAAAAGACCCTCAAAACACATACATATGTTGTGCTGTTTTTCCTTCATTCATCAATCACTGCTGGGCTAAGTTTCTTCCTGCAGTAAAGTTTATGTATAGGAGAACTTTCAAAATGTGATTCCAGTTTACTCTACCACCCAACTATACACAATATTTTGACAATGTCTGCCTCAGCAACTAGAAAAGACTCATGGAGCAGAGATTATATCTTTTCAGCCCCCCCCCCCCATGGCCAACTATATCATTTGGGCCACCCAGTTGATATTCGGACCCGGTATTGGGGAGCAAAAGCTAGTGTGGTGTAGTGATTTGAGCATTGGTTTATGACTCTGGGAACCAGGGTTCAAATCCCCACTCAATCATGGAAACCCAGTGGGCAAGTCACACATTCTCAGCCTCAGAGGAAGGCAATGGCAAACCTCCTCTGAACAAAACTTGCCAAGTAAACCTCTTGGAAACTACTTGAAAGCACACAACAAACTGGGGTGCAACGGAGAATGCATTGCTTCTCACAGCATATGGAAACTCCAGAAAGGCAGGGGAGGATTTTAATCTGGAAACAGACACTGAAGTTTGCAGAATTTAATAGCCTCCCAGCAACACAGCTCCAACCCTAAATGGAGATAACACAGCATTTTTCTCTTTTAAAAATATGGTCACCTTGATCATGAGTTTGGTTTTTGTTCTACTTATTCCTAAAGGAGTGGCTGGACTCCTTTATTAGTGATAGCTGAGGATCTGAAAAAAATATTGGCATTCTTTTAACAAGCGAGAGATACAGTGTATCACTAGATGGCTGTCCTTTTGAAATTAGGTAGATGGACAAGGATGTAGGCATGGGGAGAAGGGCAAAATTAGAGCATTCCTCCCTAAGAATTCTGCCCTCACAAATGGGCTTTTTCTTCAATCTCCAGGAGAGTGAGTTGTTGAGAATTGTCCATATCTTGTTGTGGTCATTGCTGTTGTGTCTTTCAAGTCATTTCCAACTCCTGGCAACCCTAAGCCCAGGGACGTAGCCAGGATTTTAGGAAGGGGGGGTCCAGACTAAGTGCCACCATTATAATGGGGCTTGGGCGCGGAGGGGCAGCAGCACACACCATTCATTTTTCTAATGGAAGGGGAGGTCCGGACCCCAAGAACCCCCCCCCCTTGGCTACGTCCCTGCTAAGCCAAACCTATCACAGGTTTTCTAGGGCTTAGAATATGTAACTCACCTAAGGACACCCTATGGGTGTTCGTGGCCAAGCAGGGAATTAAACCCTGATCCCCAGAGTTGTAGTCCAACACTCAAACCACTACACCATCCTGGTACACTCCTAGAACCCTTATATTTGCTATGTTAGCATTGCCTTTGTGACTTGCCTGTAATTTTGCCTTAAGCATTTTGAATGCCTTAACTGTGGCCTGTTACAGACAGGCCAAAATAAAGCTGCTTCGAGTCACTTTGGAGGTACGGTATTTCAATGATGCATGAGTCCTAAGAGTCCAAAATCCACACCAAAGCTGCACTCCAGTCCTTATCTTCCTGGCACAATCTTTTGCCTATGAACCTTTCCTCCAGGTCTTGCTGTGTATGTTCACCCTGTTTACTTCCTATAGAGACTCCCTTTCCATGAGTTAATCTATTCATACATGCCCTTATTGGAAGTGCTTATGGGAGGCAGTAGCTGCCACTGCCACTATTGTTTTTGAAACTGGCTTTAACTGCTGATTGCTACATATTCTTGGAAACGCAAATGGCTGGAGAATGTCACATGGCTGTTAGTTTCCCATTTTTCCCCAATTACAAGTAGCAGGGATAGAAAGAATA
>NW_024817494.1:567-2083 GCF_019175285.1 Sceloporus undulatus | reverse complement strand
TAGTTCTACCTAGGTCAGTGAATGGCCAGGTGTAGCCTCATTCCACCTGGAGCTGGAGCTTAGAGGGTTCTGCTGGGTTAGCCTGTCTGGTCTGGTGGCCCTTCATTCTCCAAGAGCTCTCTCTTCTCTGGTTGCTCCCCTTCCATGGGATCCAGCCCTCCTCCCAGGATCAGGGGAGGGGCACCAGAGGACTGAGCTGATGGGAAGGGAGCACCCAGTTTTCATGGCAGCCTTCTGCATGCAGAGAAGTCACAATTCTAAGAGTGTCTCTGCCCATGTGGAGAGTGCCCATTTTCCACACTGTTGTCTGTCCATCTTGGCTTGGGAAGTTCTTGTTCTAGCCACATGCAGGACTAAACCCTAGTCTCTATCCTATCCTTTGCTTAGTCCTAATCAGAGGAGAATCCCTGAATAAGTTGGATTTACCTATAAGTTGACTCACCAGTCACTTATGGGTTCAGTGGATCTACTCTCTTCAGTTAACCCAGAGGATTCAGGCATCCTCAGACTTTTAAATGCTCGAATGCTAATTCTTCCATGCTCTGTCAGCATCACAGATGAGAATTAGACTTCCCTTTCATGCAGAGGAGGAGGAGAAGGACCTGTTTTATGTCCCATGTAGAGATGTTCAAGTTCCTGGACTGGATAAGACCTGCATTACTTTATGGATCTCATCCACTGCCTCCCCTCATACTTCCCCTCTTCATATGCAGACAACAGTGAAAATCATTATTTCATTTTTACAATGAGACCATTTATCTGAGTGTAACTGCTGTGTTTATGTGTCAGTCATAGAAGGAGCATGAGGTGTGCATCTCCTGTCTTTGTTTCCTGAAACCACACACAAATTGATGCATGTATATTTGTATGCATTGTATCTAAATGGATCTAATGTCAAAATCACAATTGCTCCACATTTTCTTGTATATTTTTGAAAAAGATGCACACTTCTGAATGTGTTGCACTTGATATAACAAATATCTCTAAATATATAGGTTTAAAATTAAAGATTACTTCTTGGATTATGCTCATTTTAGGGAAGTGAAGACGTGTGTAAATTCATTATATAAGCTCAGTGCAGTGTTTCTCAAATAGTGGGGCGCGCCCCCCAGGGGGGGCGCGAGGCTCCATAAAGGGGGGCGCGAGGTTCTTGCTGTTCAGGCTGCCTGGCCAATGGCTGGACAGCCTGCTCCTGCTGCAGGAGCCTGCCCCAGCTCCAGTCTTCCCCATTGGTCAGCCAGCCTGAAGAGGAGGAGCTTCCTCTCTTTCGAGCCTCACACCTCGGGCCCAAGGCTGGAGCCTGGAGAGGGCTTTGCAAATTGGAGGCAAGCTGCTTCCTCTTTTTCCCCCCTGTTTATCTTCCTCTTTCCCTCTTCCTCCTCTTATTCTTTTTCCTCCCCTCTTTCTCTTCCCCCTCCTCTTCCTCCTATTTTTCTTCCCCTCTTTCTCTTCCTCTTTCCCCTCCTCCTCCTCCTCTTCCTTTTCTGTCCGTTCCTCCTCCTCTTCTTTTTATCTT
>NW_024817494.1:0-467 GCF_019175285.1 Sceloporus undulatus | reverse complement strand
GTGCCCAACTCCCCCCTTGGCCAGGCCTGCATTTCCCAACAAGAGGGAAGGCAGGACTTGTGGGGGCCATGGGGGGGGGGGGGCTGAGGGGGGGGCAAAAGGGAGCCCAGGAGGGAGCCCATCACGCTGCATCCACACTGGAGAAGTAACCCAGTTTGGCTGGCAATGCTTTAAATCTTTTCTGACTCAAGGCTATGGAATTCTGGAAGCTGGAGTGTGTTGTGGGGACCAGAACTCAAAGCCCAACTCTTCTATGTCTCAAGGCTATGGAATTCTGGGAGCTGGAGTATGTCAGAATTTCTGGCTTATGGCAACCCTGTGGGAAACCCTCCAGGAGAATGCCTGTTCTGTTTCAAATGCTAAGCGTGCTTGTGAGTGGGACATGTAGTTTGCCGGCACAAGAGGCTGCCTGTTCTGTTTCAAATGCTAAGCGTGCTTGTGAGTGGGACATGTAGTTTGCCGGCACA
>NW_024817493.1:0-2083 GCF_019175285.1 Sceloporus undulatus | reverse complement strand
ACCTAAGGACAGTGTGTAGAGAGAAAACAGAAGGGGACCCAGAACAGAGCCCTGGGGAACTCCAACAGATAAGGGAACAGGAGAAGAAGTCTGACCGCCAGCAACCACTGCAAAAGATCTGCCAGACAAATAAGATCGAAACCAGTCGAGAACAGAGTCTGAGAACCCAAGGTCAGAAAGTATATTAACTAGAAGAGAGTGATCAACAGTGTCAAAGGCTGCAGACAGATCCAGAAGGATGACAACAGAGTAAAGGCCATTTGCCTTGGCCAGTAAAAGATCGTTTGAGATCTTGGTGAGGGCTGTCTCTGTAGAATGCCTTGGGCGGAAGCCAGACTGAAAGGGATCGAGAATGGATTTGGCTTCAAGAAACTCAAGACAGCGAGAATAAACAACCCGTTCCAAAACTTTAGAAAGAAAGGGAAGAAGAGAAATTGGACAATAGCTAGACAAAGAGGAGGAGTCAAGAGAAGGTTTTTTCAGAATAGGGGAAATGAGAGCATGTTTGAAGTCCGAAGGGAAGGAGCCTATAGAGAGAGAGAGATTGAAGATATGGAGAAGCAAGGGCAGAAAAGAAGGAGCTATAGAGATTAGAAGACGAGTAGGAATTGGGTCAAGAGAACAAGTTGCAGGTTTGCAAAGGTTTGTAAAGATATAACAGTCTCTCAGTCCTGATTTTGTTGCATTTCTCCAAATTTAACCTTTAATTATTTTTCCCTGTCCTTCTTATGTCAGGCTGCAAAGCTTTCTTTTTGTTGCTGCACTGGAATTCCCACATATTTCAATGCCTTCTCTTAGTTTATGTATTTTTCATTCATTTTACCTAATGTATGCATTCATTCAATACAGTAGGCAAAGGGACTTTGACACTAAGTGAGTGAAAGACGTTCTAGTATAAGCGTTTGTAGGATTGGTCTACTTTGGCCCAAAACACACAGGCCAAAAGAAGCAGCTTTCAGCCCCTTTGGGGGTATGGTGTTTACAAGACATACATCCCCAGAGTGGCTGGAAGCTGTTCTGATGCTGTGATCTGATCCAAAGGACCGGATGAAAATGAGTCATTTTAACCTGGTTCATGCAAGCGCATGGCTTGGGACCACACGCGGTGGCCCAGTTTGGGAGAGGGCTGTGTGGTCACCACAGTCCTGGCCTGATTGTGGCCGGAGGGGCCAGAGGCCGCTCCTTCCCAGCCGTCTGCTTTCCCCCCTTCCTTAGATGCAAGGAGTGAATTTTAGGAAGCAGACCAAGGGGTTGTTACATGGGCCCAAAGGCCTGTGTAACCCCTGGGTTCGTGTTGTCTATTTCAGATGATGCAGGCCAAAACCTCAGAGTCAAGTTTGGGCTTGATTCTGGTAGACTAGGCATAGATCAGTGGATCTGGCCTGATCCCGGGGAAATAATAATAATAATAATAATAATAATAATAATAATAATAATAATAATAATAATTATTATTATTATTAAGCTTTATTTACATAGCACTGTAAATTTACACAGCGCTGTACATACAATCTTTTTAATTAGATGGTTCCCTGCCCTGAGGCTTACAATCTAAAAAGACACAACACAAAAGGAGAAAGGAATGGTGGTGGGGAAGGGGATCAGGTCCAGCATTTCTTCTCTCCCTCTGAGGCCTGGACCAAGGCAGATGGACTGGAAGGAGGGCTCTGCTTCTTAATTGAGGCCAGGCCCGGTGGAGCTGACCCTGTCTTTTCACTCCCCCCAGGCTGGATGATGACAGATGGCATGGAGGAAGGGCACTTCTTCTTCTTCAGGCTAGACCAGATGGAGTTGGGCCTGCCTTTTCATTCCCTCCAGAGTAATTTCCTGGCTGTTTACATGCCCCCCATGCTTCTTACCTTGCTATGCCATCACTAGTACTGAGAAGCACACCACTGCTGCATCTGATGCAGAAAAGGGGTGCCTGGCCTTGTGGGTGCAGACAGGTGCCCCATTTCCATGTTAGACATAATGACAGGGGGCTGTGACTGTACCAGCAACAGCGTGGCAAGGTAAGGAGTTTGTACTGGCAGTGAGTCACAGGTTGGTGTGGGAATAGGTGTTTATCACCTGCCCATCCCCG
>NW_024817492.1:0-2084 GCF_019175285.1 Sceloporus undulatus | reverse complement strand
AAGGCTACTTCCACATGGAAGCAAATTTCCTGTAACCTCTCAGACTGTAACTTTAAATGAAAGAATTGTCCTCTGGCTTCACTTCTCAAATTGAGCTGTATGTTGGGAGTGGAAGGAGAATCAATCAGGTCTGACAAAGCTAAGCTGCCTGATTAGGGTGATTCAGCACCTTTCCTCTTCCAGTCCTTTTCCCATGTTCCCAAGGTTCCTGCAAGACCTGCAATTCAAGCTTCTCACCCTGGCAAAATGGACAAGAGCATTATAAAAAAAAGTCTGAAAGCATTTACTTTGCCTTGAAGTAGACAATCATGAATACTAGTTCCTTTACTTATATTTTCTGAGTCTCTCAGCAGTTTTTTTTCTTTGCCAAGTTCCACCTCTCTTGTGTTAGCTGAAAGCCCACAACTATCATTATAGGTTTTTCCTTCTACAATTTTTTTTAAATGTTTTATCCTATTCTTAAGCAAACTGCCAGAGACAGATGAAGATCAAATTGTAATCACTGCTCTGTATCCTATCACATACAATTTCTTAGCACCATAGCAACAGAAAATATTTCCAGTAATTAGTCTCAAAACAGTCAAAAGTATAACCTACATGCAAAATAAGGATACGGATCTCCTGCAGTGGGCAGTAAGATAAGTGTAAGATGGTTGCTAGAGACTTGTATTCTCCAATGGCAGTTTGCACTGGGTATTTTAAAGTGCTCTTAACAGAATAAGAGTTGTTCATTCACTTCAGACAAGTCCCAAACTCAATAAGGGTGCTTTGTGGAGATCCAGAAGTTGTATGAAGTAACATGGATTCAAATCCTTTGACTAAATCTACTGATTGATTTGGCTCCTTGCATGTAAACACAACTGCCCATCACCATGCCAGCCCAGTAAATGACCCAGGTCAGAACCAAGGACAAGATATCACAGGCTTGGACTGCTTAGGCCCCTAACAATTGGAGATAAGATCTGGCTTGTTGCTGCCCTGCCAGACCAGAATCTCAAACAAGAGGTTTAAGATGACTTTCCAGTTCTGCAAAACACAGTCTATAAAAGGGCGATACCTTTATTAGCTAGCCAAAATGCACAAAACCCATAATACAAGCTTTCAAAGCTCCACTGGCTACTTCAGCAGGCAAAAGATGTTTAAAATCATACAGGAAGTGGGGGGAGAAGTGATGGGTGTTGGCAGGCACAGGCTAAATTTTGTATACCGTAGATGTTGTTTCTGCTGTTAGTTCAGTTTGGAGGAATCTTAATACATGATGAAGAAACCATACCTAGAACCCACATAGTATACAATAATTCAATAATAAAACCAGTTGGCACGCAGCTATATGTATTGTCATGAGAGCCATAATAACAAAGATAATCACAGGTGACAGTTCTGGGCACATCATCTTCCCACATTTTCTTCACATGGTCATGGTTAGAAATATGTGAACATTATTACTGAAAACTAACCTCGTAGATCTCATTCATCTCTCATCAAGACTACATTTGCACACACACAAAAATCACATGCATTTCAAAAAACAGTGGGATTTTTGACCAAAAAAACCTCTTATTCTACAAAAACTAAACCACGGAAGTATTTCCCCAAACATTTCAGAATGCATGAGTACTCTCTGTGTGTGCATGTGTGTCCGTGACTGATTTATCCCACAGCAGAAAAACATTATGGAAATTAATCATCCCTGCACACAAAAGAGTAAAAGCTCCTCCAAGCTTACCAAAAGATTTGCCAAGACTAGCATGAGCCACTGGTGTTCAAGAGATTTTACTGAGTACTGCATTAATGGATGCAGCACATGTAACATAGCAGAGAAAGACTTATACCCCATTCACATCTATCATGAGGGCTTCGATGTCACACAATGGGATGAAACCCTTGTGGCCACACATGTTTTCCAGTTATGCTGGGTCTGTTTTTGTCCTAGGAATAAAACCAGAACTGTGGCAATGAAATATTCACTTTTGCATGTTGTCCAATTAAGCCCAACAAAGACAGTCTCATTCTAAAAGTTCCCAGGAACAGATACAAGGCCCCATTCCCACTGGGCACAAAAAGTGACGTATATTGTTGTGATT
>NW_024817491.1:0-2084 GCF_019175285.1 Sceloporus undulatus | reverse complement strand
AACCTCTTGAGATCTATGAACGGTCGTAGTAACCTTAGGCATAAAGGGAGGATCTAGCCAAAGCAAAACAGAGTCTTTCCTGAATATGCATAACTCTTGTCTGTTTGAAAGGGCTCCTAGTTCAGAGATCCTTCGGGCCGAAGTGATAGCTGTGAGGAAAAGAGTCTTCCAAGTCAGAAACTTTAGTGATTCAAAGGGCTGAAGAGCAATGTGAAGATCCCAGTTAGGATATCTATGTAATGTAGGTGGTTTAACGAGAGCAGCTGCTCTCAAAAACCTTTTAACATAAATGTGGTTAGATAATCTGGATGATGATTTTGGTGGGAGTGACGACCCAATAGCGGAAACCTGTCTCTTCAAGGTATTGGGTCTGAGCCCCTTATCGAGGCCATATTGGAGGTATAGGAGTAGAGCATCGACTGACACTGTCGAGGATGAAGTATTGTTGGAGGCACACCAATCAGAAGAGGATCGATAGGAATATTTGTAAATCCTAGGAGTAGAACATCTACGAGACTGAATGATAGTATCAACCACCCGAGGAGAAAGGCCATCTTTTATTAAGAGCCGCCTTTCAATTTTCACGCGTGAAGGTTTAGCCACCCCGGATCTTACTTGACCTTGTGATAGGAGGTCTTTGCGTAGTGGAAGACGGAAGTGGTCCTCGGCCAGTTGAGACATCTCTGGAAAACACGCCCTTCTTGGCCAATGAGGAGCCACAAGAATGATCAATGACTTTTAGCTTCTTAGCTTTTGGAGGCATCGTGATATCATTGCCGTCGGTGGAAATGCATACAGAAGACCTCTTGGCCAAGGGGAGTGGAGGGCATCGATCTGTTCTGCTCCCTGAGTCCTGAACCTTGAGAAGAACCTGGGGACTTGGTTGTTTATTGGAGATGCAAATAGGTCTACCAACGGCGTCCTGAACCTTTGAGTTATGAGGTTGAACGCTTTTGGTTGGAGGTGTCACTCCGCTTGGTTTATGTCTGACCTGTTCAGCCAATCGGCCCTTGTGTTTAGTTTTCCTTTTATGTGTTCTACCTTGATGGACAACAGGTTGACTTCTCCCAATGAAGAATGGTTGTTTCCTTCATTAATGACAACGACCTGGTCCCGCCTTGTCGATTTAGATGTGACTTTGTTGTCATGTTGTCTGTGTGGACCAGTACTGTTATGTTTTTTTAAGTGCTGAGCAAAGACCAGAAGTGCCAGCCTTACGGCCCTCAGTTTGAGCCAGTTTATGCTGTGAGTTCTTTTGGACTGGTTCCATCGTCCCTGAGCCCCTCAGACTGGCATCGGTTGTGATCAAGACTGGTGGAGGGGGTAGAAACAAGCATCCCCATCAGATGTGATAAGATGTCCACCATGTCAGCGAGCGTTTGACTCTGTAGGGGACTGGGATCTGTTTGTAGATTCGGTGAGTTATGTACAGTATTTTGGTAAGGCAGAATCAACCATTGTAATTCGCGGGAGTGAAAAACGAGCCCAAGGGACGCATTGAGATGCTGTAATCATTTGACCCTGAAGCCTCGCTAGAAGGAGGTCTGCCGAAGGACTTTTGTTTATGCACGTGATGGTATCTTGAATTGTTTTGATCAAGTCTGGCAGATTTAGGTGTAAGGTGGCAAGTTTAATCCACTCTTACCTGATACCTTTGCGAAGACAGCTCTGAAGAGTGTCTCTAGGATTGAAAGCCCTGGTCTAAGAAAAGTCTCCTTTGCCTTGAGGAAAACCAAGACCGTTTGTTGTAGACTAATCGAAGTGGAGGGGTGGCCTCGAAAATGTTAATTAAAAATCTTAACCGCATTGTATAGTAACGCTGCATAATGCTCACTCAGAAGACGGAGTCCATACTTCTTCTTCGTGGTCTCTGCGAAGCATACAAATGGGTTGTACTGCGCCTGCGCAGTGCCTTCGGAAACTTCTGGAATCACTAGGCAAAGTACTCTTTGCAACATGTTGAAACTTTTTGGCGGTAGCTCCGCCCATCCCTTATAACGCCCCTGCCTTCCCGCTCTTTCCCCAGTTCCTTTTTTCCGCCGCGTTTGCTGCTTAGGGAACTTCGCTGTTGGAAAATCTCAGTT
>NW_024817490.1:0-2084 GCF_019175285.1 Sceloporus undulatus | reverse complement strand
TTTTTTTCAATTGGATTTTTTCGTAACCCGGAAATTTCATAAGGCGGCGCATTCGTATCCCGGGGTACCACTGTACTGGGTTGGGCAGAGAGTGATGCTCTAGATGTTTTTCAACTACAATGTCCAGCATTCCTTACTATCACCTTATGCTGGGTATGATACAAGGATGGAAATGGCAAGAAGAAAGAGAAACCAGGACATTTTAAGGGGATGGTAGAGGATTAACTTGGACTGTCCCTATTAAATCTGGACAGTTGGGAGGTATGGCATATAGCCAATTGATTTCAAATTTCTACTCACATTTGACTAGCAACTGGATTTAGGCCTAAGCACTGAAGCCGTTGCGGAAGAGTTAGTCAACATGTATGTAAAAATGGATTTAATGGATCCAGTCTAGATAGAGCCAGCATAATGTATAATAATAATAATAATAATAATAATAATAATAATAATAATAATAATAATAATAATTATTTATTTATAGCCCGCCCAATCACGAAGAATCTGGGCGGGTTCTTGGTTGGAGCATTGGACTGTGACCATGGTTCAGTTCCCCGCTTGCCCATGGAAACCAATTGGTGGTCAGGTTGCCTCCCTTCCTTTGTTCACTGCTGCTCCAGAAACTAGAACACAGAGCAATGGATGCAAGCTACAGGAAAAATGATTCCACTTCAACATTAGGAGGAACTTTTTGACAGTAAGAGCTGTTCAATAGTGGAAAACACTCCCTTGGAGGGTCATGGAGTCTCCTTCTTTGGAGGTCTTTAAACAGAGGCTAGATGGCCATCAGTCAGGGATGCTTTGATTGTGATTTCCTGCATGGCAGGGGGTTGGACTGGATGACCCTTGGGGTCTCTTCCAACTCTGACCAAATCTTTCCAAGAAAACCCTGTGATAAGTTTGCATTAGGGTCACCAAAAACTGAAAACTATGAGTTGGAAGAGACCACAAGGGCTGTACAATCAAAGGTACCTATAATGCTGAGGTTTGTGCTTTGACCTGAAGGCGTACAACAACAACTCCATCTGAACTTGCAATTGGAATTAGGCCTAAGCATGTCCACTGAGAAGCAAGTATACCCTCTGATTTGGCATGGACAGCTTCAATTCATCCTCTGTTGCCCCACCTTTCCAACTACTTTTAAAATGTTTCCCTCCCTCTTTTCTCCTTTGTCCTCAGCTTACTTCCATTGCTGCAAACTGAATTCAAAGTGCCAAAGTAATTTGCAGTCAGTTAACTCAGAAGCAGAGAGAGGAGGAGACAGCTGCAGCCTCTCCTAGCTTATGTGCTCTTGCTCATTAATATTTTTGCCATCTTGGCCACACTCCAATGTCGCTTGGCTTTTCCCACTTTTGAGCTGTGAAATGTTGGGGGGTACGGAAGCAAATCCCACTGAGTTCAGTGGCACTTACTTCTCAAGCAAATGGGCCTAGCAGTGCAGCCTTTTGGAGTCCAAACGTGAGGAGACATAACAGCATGGTGTAATGGTTTGGGCATTGGACTAGGACACTGGGAGCCCTGGGTGTGAATCCCATATGGGCCATGGAAACCCATTGGGTGACCTCGGGCAAGTCACACTCTCTCGGCCTCAAAGGGTGACAATGACAAACCCCCTCTGAAGAAACTCGCCAAGAAAACCCTATGATATTTTAACCTTAGGGTCTCCATAAGTCAGAAATGACTTGAAGGCACATAATAACAACAAAGATGCACCCTATGGCTCTGAGAGACCGGGTTTCAGCCATGGAAACCCACTGAGTAACATTGGGTCAAGTCACGCTCTCTTGTGTCAGAGGGTGACAATGACAAACCCCCTCTGAAGAAACTTGCCAAGAAAACCCTATGAAAGGAAAAGTTGGCTGTCCTCTGCAATGGAGAGGGACAAGATTCAAGAAACACCCATGATGAGTGGCCAGGGCAAAATGTTTTTGCACATGTTGCTTTGGTTTAGGAACATCTGAAGCATTACAAAATCAAATTGTGATGACTCAGGTCCCACCCTCCCAGAATCCCACACAGCTGCAAAAGAAGGCCTCCAAACAATCCCAGCGGGATAGGAAAGGAGGGGAAGACTTTGCTGAATA
>NW_024817489.1:0-2084 GCF_019175285.1 Sceloporus undulatus | reverse complement strand
GAGCTCCTTCCGGGTTTAGTCCACTGGGCGCAGCCGTCTGAAGGCTGCGCCCAGCGGACTAAACGAGAAAGGGGCCAAGCGGCCCCTTTCTCTGCTCCCCGCCGCCGCGGGGTGTCCTTGGGGCTTGAAGCCCCAGGGACACCCCTTTTCTGGCTGCGGGGAAGCGGCCTTTTGCCGCTTCCCCACAGCCCGAAAAGCGGCGGATCGGGGCCTCAGCGGCTGCCGGTGTACCCAATGAAGCCCCGATACTCCGGGGAAAGGGGCGGGGCCAGACTGCCCCAAATTGGCGGTCTGTATCCCGCCATATAACCTTTAAAAAAACAAGAAGAGGAGTGGTATGGAAATTAGCAATTTATGATAAATTTACTGTAGATTGAAAGTTTAAAAAAAGGATTATGGAAAAGAAGTGACTTTGATGGAATTTGGAAAGTATTTATTGAGAAAAGAAGATGGAAGATTAGCAGGAGAGGAACTAAGATTAAAGTGAAATCGTATTTACTATAATTTTATAGTGTGAAAGGGTAACTTGTCACAGTGCTCAATAGAGGATGTTGTAGAAGAAAATGTGAAGAAAAGAGAAATCAAAATGACCAAAGGACTGGAATAACCCACCTATGAGGACAGACTGCAGTGCTGAGGCATGTTAGCAAAGTAAAAAGGCAAGTTAAAAGAAGATATGAAAGATATGTATAAAATTATGCATCTCTCATAATTGTAGAACCCATGATCATCCACTGACACTGAATGGTAGGAGATGCAGGATTGATGAATGTGCAGTTCATAGCTAATGAGAGCACAGTTAAAGTGATTTGACAAATTTATGAAGCCTTATGAATGATAACTAGTGTGGGTGGCTATATGTACTACCATTTGTTGTATCAGAGACACTGTACTTCTATGTATTCATTGCTGGAGAGTATAAGATCGAGGGGGCAGTTGCACTCATATTTTTCTATTGAGCTTCCCATAGTCAACTGTTTGGCCACTCTGTAAACTGAATGTTGGACAAGATCATTCCTCTTGGTTCTTGTGTTCTACTATCAGACCAACCGTTGAAAAAATGGAAAATTACATAAGGTTCTAAAAGAATGGTTAAAACTAAACTGGGGAAAAAAATCAACTGTATAGAAAAATATAGGTTATGAAGCAGCAGAGCTGTGGGAAGAATGTGGATCTCTTCTTTGTCTAGGCAATGAACAGACACACACAAAAAAAGACTTCTTTCTAGGAAATGTCTCACACTTCCTAGCTAATGTCCCAAAGCTCTAAAGTATTGAGGAAAGCTATCCCCTAAAGCATACACTAATATGTATATAATATTTATGTGCTGTTTGTCTGATCATAATTCTATAGCAGTTCTTTTTTTTGTCAGATTTTTGTCTCACATACAAAGTAAAACCAGCTGTTGCAAGCTTTCCTGCTACATTTTCTTACTTCAAGAGGTAAACCTTACGTTTTGGCTTCTTACCTTCTGAAGCAGCACAAAATAAATTCCAGTCAGACTATCACAACAACTAGCACAGTGCTTGAGAGAATAATCAGCAGCTAGATAAATCCTTCCACCTATCAGACTTTAGTATCACAGTTCTCTCTCTCTCTCTCTCTCTCTCTCTCTCTCTGTGTGTGTGTGTGTGTGTGTGTGTATATATATATATATATATATATATATATATATATATATATATATATATAATTTCAGAAGTCCTCTCCATGAATTGAGTGTAGTTTACTCATGAATACATGTAATAGGATTGACTCCATGCAGGTTTTGATATTTCTGAGAAGATTCAACTACAATATTTGTCTCAAATTCTTTCTGTGGATATTATCACACGGGGGAGCAAAGTGGATTGCTCCCATCCTTAACCCATAGTATTCACACAATCGGAGGGAAGATTATCGCACCTCCATGAGCTTATCCTGGTCTTCTCCCAGTCATAAAGAGTAATGGACCTGTCAGATGGGATAAGCACATGGGGGTGTGATAATCTTCCCCCAATCATGCCAATACCACAGGTTAAAGATGGAAGCAATCCCTTTTGCTCCTCCATGTGATAATATCCTGTGTGTTTTCTTGATCTTCT
>NW_024817488.1:0-2084 GCF_019175285.1 Sceloporus undulatus | reverse complement strand
TGCATCAATGCAAATTTCTGTTAATGAAAAATACTACCAATGTCGCTTTAATGAAAGGTTCATGGTGGGATAATGACGAGATCTGCACAACTTCATCTGAAAAGCCTGTTATTTGAGTTTCCTGGATAGGATAAGCATGAATCCTGTCTGAAAGTCCTTCCCACGATTGTGGGGGAAGGATGGGAACATAATGGGAACATGATGGGGGCAGGGTTGGGATGTCCCTTGTCTGATAATCTCCATACACTGTGCAATTGAAATTGATCCTTAATGCACCAGGCTTAATGATCTCACTAGGGGCCACCGCAGCAACATTATCCTTGCTACATCATCAGGACCTGCCCTCTCTGATGTCACCTGGGCTTATCCTTATGATTCTGGTTTTGGTACTGAAATCTTGGGCCTGGGATAGTCATGACCTGGGAACTCTGTTCTCAGATAGGTTTTCTGGGAACTGCAGTCCAACGTTTTGGGAATAAACATTGCTCATCCCTGCTTTTAAAACTACAAGTAATTGTCTTAGTTATTCTTTAACAACATGAAAGTAAAAAGCTACTTTAAAATATATGTAATTAAATCATACCACAGAGACTCAGCATGGCATTGTGGTTTGAGTGTAGGATTAGGACTCTGGAGATTGGGGTTTGATTCCCCACACAGTCCTGAAAATCAGCTGGGCGATCTTTGGTCAGCCCCAGAAAAATCTGTGCTAGGTATACCTTTAAAAAGGTAAAGATGGTCCCTTGACATGAATGTCTAGTTGTAACTGACTGTAGGGGGTGGTGCTCATCTCCGTTTCTAAGCCAAAGAGCCAGCCTTGTCCAAGGACTGCTCTGGTGGTCATGTGACCAGCATGATTGCACCAAACGCTGTTACCTTCCTGCTGAAGTGGTACCTATCTATCCACTTGTTTGCATGCTTTCAAACTGTTGGTTGGCAGAAGCTGGGAATAGTCACAGGAGCTCACCTTATCATGTAGCACTCAGGCCTCGAACTGCCAACCTTCCAATCTTCCGATCATCAGAACTGGTGTCTTAACCACTAAGCCACCGCATCCCTTGATACCTTAGGATAGTCATACGATGGAAACAACATAACAGTAGCACTAAAATTCTTGTTCTCACTTCAGTGAGAACTGTATCACTTCAGAGCAGGAGATGGGAAGAAATTATATGATTGTTTCAATGCAGAAAGACAAGGTCCTTCCACACACAGAAGCCTGGCATATCAGGGAAGAAAACAGGATAGATTCTTCTGCCTGGCATCTGTTTGTTTAAGTGCAGAGTATACATGGAAAGAATATCCAACAATAGTCAGGAAATTGGTTTCTTGAATATTGGGAAACCCTGATGAGAAGAATCCTAGACAGGTGAGAACTTTGCAGTATGGGACTTATTCTATGCAAAAATAATAAATAATCAAATAATAAATAAATATATAAATATATAAATAATGCTTTTTACAAAAGGTTTTCTACACAGTAAATAACATTTGTGCACAGAAAATAGCATTTTTTTTAAAAAAAAAATCCCAAACTATAAATGTCTATATTGTGTGCTTTCAAGTCATTTCCAACTTATGGTGACCCTATCACAGGGCTCTCTTGGCAAGTTTCTGCAGAAGGGGCTTGCTATTGCCATCCTCTGAGGCGGAGAGAATGTGACTTACATGCCCAAGGTCACCCAGTGGGTTTCTGTGGCTGAGTGGGGATTTGAACCCTGGTCTTCAGTGCCACAGTCCAACACTCAAACTGCTACACCACATCTTTGAAAACTACAGGTTTTGATTATTTTCTCACAAATAGGAGGTAAATGGTAAAATTTAGCCATTCTTGCCTGCAAGAATGAAATGTACAAAGATTTACACACTTAGTGCAGAATAGTGTTGGAAAGAATACTTGAAATATTAAAAAATGAGAGAAGAATGCTTTTTGGGTATCAAGAAATCTTGACAAGAAGAATCCTGGAATGGCAAGAATCTTCACAGTCTGGGACATTCTGTGCAAAATTCACCCAATTGTTTTGCACAGAAAACATTTTCTGCATAGGAAACAAGAGTTTCTCAAGTAGGAAATAATCCACACA
>NW_024817487.1:0-2084 GCF_019175285.1 Sceloporus undulatus | reverse complement strand
GCAGATGATTTGAAGGCACATTTGTTGTTGTTGTGTGCCTTCAATTCATTTCCAACTTATGGCAACCTAAGGCAAACCTGTTATGGGGTTTTCTTGGCAAGATTTGTTCCAAAGAGATTTACCAATGCCTTCCTCTGAGGCTGAATGAAAGCATGTACACACACATATGAACAGTAAGCAACCCTTGTGGGGGTAATAGAATTCAGAAAGATGCAAACAGTGAAAGGACTTTCTCCCAATCCTTGTGCTATTTCACCAGTTGTAGATACCTTTCCCTTCATCCCATTCACTACCATCAGCTGTGGGGCTCTTCTAAATGTCTTCATAGTCCCTGTGAGGGAGACTTTACTCACTTATTTCCTCCACATTGGAAACCACCTATGTGGGACCCTTATAATGCCAGCTACTGCCACACTCTGTGACATCTCAATTTTTAATGCATTGTGAATGGTGTTCTACACTCACCCAACCACAAATCCCCGAAATTCAACACCGCTACTGAACATTGCCACTACAGATACCACGTGTCTGAACTTCATAGCATTCTTGTAGCATTCCAAGAGACATGCACACATATTACAAATTATTTATTAAACAGAAGGGCATACAGAACATGATTACTTTGTACGCAGAAGCTATGATTACAGGGTTTCAAGGCTTAATTTTTATTGTTACTGATTTAACTCCAATTAGTTATACAACACATAATCGCAACATAATTGCAACTAAAATTAGGCTGATTACAAATCTCCTTTCTAACTCCTAAATGAACCTTGCTCTTGTTCATAGTGATTCCCAGACTTTGGTCCTCCAGATGTTTTGGACTTCAGCTCCCAGAATTCCTGACTGTTAGCCAAGCTTCAGAAGCATTTCTCCCAAACAGAAATAACACAAAAATAAGGAGAATGGAAAATGTATAAAAATGATGTCATTTTTGTCCACTTTCTGTTCACTTTATTTTCACATTATTTCTGCTTGGGAGAAACATTGTCTGAAAAACCTCCCACATTTGCCGTTTTTTTTCTACTTTTAAATCCCATTTCTGAGCGGGATTCATCTAGTGTGATAAGTTCCCTAGTAAAGAAATTACAGATCTTTTGGCTCTTATATACCCACAAACATAGTTATAGTGCTTATCACTGCAATAGGATTCAACCAGAATGTCTACTTTCATCCACTTTATATGTCATTATAGAATGAAAAGGAAAACAGAACACATGTCATGTCAACAATCAAATAGACAACCATTTTCTAGTAAAGAAGTGTATGTGCTTCGATTATGAGTTCAAGCATTGCAGGAGGCTGGACTGAATGGTCCTTGTGGTCTCTTCCAAATCTATGATTCGATGAAAGAAACCTAATCTGATCTAAACATTCCATAGATAGATGTAAAAATGCCTGTTTCTCATGGGACCAGCAAAATGGAATTTTTTTATTGGCATCTACTTCCTCCTAGTTTGGCAACAGCATTTTTTTTCTCAGCTAGTTTCACCTAAAAGGCTTCTTTGAGAGATAGCAATTTAATATTAAGGAATCGTTTTCTAATTTCAATCTCTAGCGCTTTGAGCATGACAGTAGTATTTTTAGTTGTAGAGCCTAAATACTCTAAAGCAGGGGTTCCCAGACTTTTTGATTCACAGAGCCCATTTTAGAATTAATTTTTATGGTGGTGTTAGGAATAGTGTTACGGAAGGAGGGAGGGAAGATGGGATAGATCGTTTTTATTTCTTTCATTTTCCTGCAGCGGCCGTGCAGCACAGGTTGGGAATTGCTGCTCTAAAGGCACCAGATCTTGTCTGATCTTGGAAGCTAAGCAGGGTCAGCCAAGGTGAATACATGGATGAGAGACCCACAACAAATACCAGCTTCTGTATCTGAGATGAGGGAACTGGCAAAACCACCTCTGAGGCCTGTTACAGACTGCCAAAATAAAGCTGCTTCGGGTCTCTTTGGAGGTATGCTGTTTAAATGATGCATGCATCCTAAGAATCCGGAAGCTGCACCAAAGCTGCACTCCAGTGCTTAGGAATGGATTGTGGCTTTGGCGCGACCTCCGGACTCTTAGGACCCATGCATCATTTAAG
>NW_024817486.1:0-2085 GCF_019175285.1 Sceloporus undulatus | reverse complement strand
TCTAGCCTCTGTTTAAAAACCTCCAAAGAAGGAGACTCCACCACCCTCCAAGGCAGTGTCTTCCACTGTTGAACAGCTCTTACCATCAATATGTTCCTCCTAATGTTTAAATGGAATCTCTTTTCTTGTAGCTTGCCCCCATTGTTCCTTGTCCTATTGTCTGGTGCAGCGGGAAACAAGCTTGCTCCATCCTCAACATGACACCCCTTCAAATATTTAAAAAGGACCAGCATATCGTTTCTTAACCTTCTCTTCTCCAGGCTAAAATGGTTGTGGATCCTAAAGGGAGAAGGAAGACAAGGGCAGAAAGCGCCAGCCTGTGGGTGGAGTCAGGGCATAGCGTCCTGACACTGGATGCCCTAACTCCACCCCAATGTTGCCATGATGTCACGTGCCATCATGATGCACTTCTGTCACTGCATCCACATGATGTAGCACCAAAGGGGCATCAGAAAGCTGCACCACCATTACTATGGTATTCCTTGGAGGGTGCAAAAGGGAGCCGCTTGGGGCTGTGGCATGAGGTTGCCAAGGCCCCGATCCAGGCAGGAAAGGGGTGGCCTCCCGCCGCTCCTTAGGGGCAATCTGTACAGTCCCACAGTGCACAAGTTGCAGGAGCCTAACGCTGTTGTCCAGGTCCTACTACCTCCTTCCCCTAATGCTCAATTTCCATTTAGTTTGCTGCACACTGGGGAAGAAGTTTATTTTACTTTAAGATACATAAGCATGAACAATTTGTTTTAAATAAAAGAGCAACTTTTGTTTTGCTGCAGGTGCGTTAATGAATTTCAACATGCCTTCCAGCTTTCCCAATTTGGAAGGACAGTCCAGATCAATCTGTTGTTCCACTTTTTCAGCTGCTTCTAAAATGTCCCCATTTCTCTCTCCTTCTCCTACTTTATCCCTTTGTCCTCAGCAAATTTCAGTTGCTACAAACTGAATTCAAAGTGCAAAAGTAGTTGGCGCTCAGTAAGATCAGCAGGGGAAGAATGGAGAGGAGGGGCAGAATGTTGCCCTTCCTAGTAGGCTCAGACAAAAACAAACTGCTGCAACCTGTAGCTTGTTTGTTCTTTATTAATAACTTTTTTCCATCTTCATCACATGCTGATTTTGCTTGGGCATATATGCCCTGGTTTTCATTGGTGAAAAGTTAAGGGATATGCAACAGTAGGGTATCTGTCAGGATGTAAATGGTTTCTGCCTGTCAGTGTAAAATATACTGAATTAGAAAGACAAATGGTTTGATTCCATTTAATGCCTCCCGAAAAGAAATCTTAAAAATTGTATCCAAATAAAACAAAAAGATCCCAAGGTATATGTTAATGTATTGAATATTAAATATTTTAATGTATTAATGAATTAATCCTTCTTGAAATCTGGTGAGTCATTGCTGCCAGTCAGTGGACAGTACTGGGCTTGACAGACCACTGGTTTGACTCAGTATAAACCCAATTCCTAGGTTCCTATGTAACCAGTCATACCTATAACAATAGCTACAGAATAGGGATGAAATCTGTTTCAACTTTGTTTCAACTCATTCATTTCTTTTCTGTTTTTGTAATAGTTTATACTTTGATCAGTATTTTAATGCACTTTGCAATAAAAAGCCTAAATAGCATGAGGGCACCACATCCTGTCTGATCTTGGAAGCTAAGCAGGGTCAAGCCAGGTTAGCACTTGGGTGGGAGACCACCATAGAATATATGCAGAGTAAGGCAGTGGCGAAACCACTTCTCACTACTTCTTGCCTAAAAACATCCTATGAAATCCAAAGGTTCACCATAAATCAACCAGTGACATGAAGCCACATATGTACAGTCAGCCCATCATATTCATGGATTCTTTATTCATGGTTTCAAGCATTCACGGGTTGAAAATATTAATAAAAAAATTTAAATTCCAAAAGCAAGCCTTGATTTTGCTATTTTAATTTTACTATGCCATTGTACTTAATGGGACTTGAGCATCTGTGGATTTTGTAATCCGGGGGGGGGGGGGGGAGGGGGGGTCCTGGAACCAAACTCCAGCAAATACCACCGTACACACAAGAAATGTATTCTGGAGTCTTTTCATTTTGAATGCTGA
>NW_024817485.1:0-2085 GCF_019175285.1 Sceloporus undulatus | reverse complement strand
CCGCCTAAGTTAAAACTGAAGATTTCTGTCAACGGTATGATGGGGAACTAACAGCTACCTTAACACCAGATAATATACTAAAAGCATAAGGCGTTTATTTTTAAAGTGAGACTTATTATTTTCTAATAAGTACTTTAGACATATCACAAGAAGACATGATTCACTAAAAAAGACAGTAATGCTTTGTAAGGTAGAAAACAGCAAGAAAAGAGGAAGACAGCATCACAGATAGACTCAATCAAGAAAGCCTGGGCCATGGGTCTGCAAGAACAGAGTAGGGGTGTTGTTGATGATAGGATGACCTGGAGATTTATCATTTATAGGGTCATCATAAATTGAAGCTGATTTGATGGCAGTTAACCACAATAAAGAAATTTCAACACCGCAGTCATTCACCAGTATCTTGAAGATGCCACATGCAAGTAACTTCTAACATACTGTACAAGACTGGAGGCAGGTTAAAATATTCAGCATATCATTTCCATACAAGTTCTGCCTGGAAGAGTAGAACCAAGCATTTCAAATGCTGCATCTTCAAAATAAGGAAACTGAAATCTGGAGGAGACTGTAAGGGAGGCTGAAATTTTGAAAGAAAGAATAGTTCAAAATGAATGACTTCGTGTTCCAGAAATTCCTACTATTACCACATAATTCATCACCTTAGTTTACCTGCAGGCAGGCAGTTTCCATCATTATTTAATATGATGGAGTATATACTGTCTTTAGAGAGCTTGGTTGTCTCAAGGGTCACTTCTCTGTGGAGATTTTCCAGCCCTAAACACATCTATTGCATCACACAAACACCATATTTTTTAATCATGAAAACATGACAGCAAGGGTATTAGGGTGGGAGACACCAAATCAACAAAAGTCATAAAGCTAAAATACATAGCAAGGGAACAAGTGATGGTAGAAAATGTTGATGTCCAACAGGAATATTCCCCTATAAGAAAAAAAAATCTATAGGAGAAAAAATCTACTTCTAGAAGCATCAATTCTTCAACTGTTTACAACAGAAAAATCCAAGTCTTCACACAAAAGAGGAGAAGTATTCAGATTTCAGCCACACTCTCTTTTCCCTCATATAAAAAGGAGATGCCAGAAAAAACATCTAATGTATTTTCTTCTCACTTTTCCCCGTATAAATTTAACACATTTAATGAGTCCAGGCACTCTGAGAAACTTCAAGGGGTGGGGAAGAAACCACTGTGAGGGCAAGGACAGGGAAAGCAAGAAATCGTGGACAGCAGTCTGCTTCCCTTATACAGCAGTGTGAGAAAAACAGAAAAACCAGTAGTTGGATCACTTTTTCAAAAACATGTATCAAGAGGGCCTCTCACCAAGTGCATGTTTCTGCATGCATGCACACATGCAGTGAGTCACCATTCCATGCCCAATGAATATGCTCATCCCTTACTGAGTCATTTTGCCTTTTTTCCTGTTTTCACTGCTAGAAATGTATGTTTCCAAGGAATCTGGAAGTCATGGAAATAACACAGTTGCTTCACACAGGAAAAGAGCTTACTCCTTTGCATCAAAGCTGTCTTCCTCGGATGTTAGACAATGACGACAAATAAACCAGTATTTCTAGCCTCCCTGAATTTCCTTCCTATTGGGATAGAAAATGAATTCATTACCTGAACTCTCACTGAAGTTATTAGTGATTACATCCAATTAAATGTGGATTCAATTCATCTAACTGAAGCCCCAAAAGATTTTGGCCAGGTTGAAGTAGACACATACATTATGTGTTGCTATTGTTTATTGTACTACATTGATGTTGAAATAAATACCACAATATGGACCAACTGCAGTTTGTTTCATGGAATTATGGTTTTGCCTTATGGTTATATAGCAGAGTTTTAATCTTTTTTCAAAAATTAGAGCTAGCTTCAACCTGGAAGTCACAGGTAGTTTAGAAGCTTACTTGAAATCATACCAAACAACAACAACAAAAACTATTCACAATATTTTGTTCAAAACAGATACATTATTTTATTACTTCCCTTTAAGCATAATTTTTTTTCTGGCACCATCGTTTTAAGTGGACCCACAATTTCTGAACATGCATTATTCATCTTGGGA
>NW_024817484.1:0-2085 GCF_019175285.1 Sceloporus undulatus | reverse complement strand
TTGTGGGAAATGTTTTTCTTGGAAGTCAGACCTAGTAAAACATCAGAGAGTCCACACAGGAGAGAAGCCATACAAATGCCAGCATTGTGGAAAATGTTTTTCTCAGAAGTCAATCCTAGTGATGCATCGGAGAGGCCACACAGGAGAGAAGTCACATAAATGCCAGTAGTGAAATAATATTATTATTGTCAATAAGGAATACAAACAATATATTTTCAATCCAGTGGTGCTAAGAAAAGGCCCTTGTGATTTTGCCTGTAAGGTTTGTCTGTCCCTATGTTTATGTTTTAAAGTTATATTTTGTTAAGATTAGTTTTTAATTGCTAATAGTAAAGATAATTGGTTTGGGTTGTAAATTTGGCTGGGGATTGTGGGTCGTGGTATAGATTAGGTAGATGAGGGGCTGGGATTTGTTGCAACTTGTTAGAATAGTTATGGGAATGATAGCTTTTCCCATGTGTGGGCTGTTGGCTAACCAAAGTTGGAGGTCGGTATTAACAGAAAGAGCTAGTTTGTGGGAATCGCAAAGGAGGCCTTGTTACCTATGGGGCAGAGACTGTGGGAACTGGAGGTGGGGGCTATATTTGGAAAAGGGTGATATTTTAGTTTTTGGGATTTAATGTATTGTTTGGATTTGAGTGGGCAGTTCTGGCTTAAACACTGGATTTCTATGCGTTCTCAATAAAGTTCTTTGCTGTTTCAACACACTGGACTTTGATGCACAGAAGTTCTGCATTTGCCCAAAACTGAGCCTTTCTTCTCTCCTCAGTTCTCATCTCCATTCCCAGCCATAAGAACAGCACAGACACACAGACACAAACATGCAGGATACACAGAGAAAGCTATATTTCCAAAGCAGAGCCTTCCTTTTCTGCCTTTCTCTTCTGAGTCCAGCTCTGCACCTTGGGCTCCATTGTGGTTTACTCAAAGGAAGAAATGATGGAAGGAAGCAGAGGCCGCTGAACCCCTGGCGCATACCTTCCTTTCCGCAAAGTCCGCCAGCAGAATAAGCAGCACCATCTAGACCCTGGCAATCCCTGTGCATGCTCAGGAGGGTGCCTTTGGGCGCATGTGTGCATGCACAGTCTCAGCCCCTGAAGCCATTGCTGCCCTCACAGTTTGTTCTGAGGGAGGGAGGGAAGAGGGGAGAACCCTTGTTCATTCAGAGGAATGGCTGGAGGGGAGAAGCCCTTCTTCTCCCCCCAAAGAAAGGCAGGGGTCCTGCAAGGCCTCCTCTCCCTCTTTCCTTCCCTGCCCCCTCCTTGGGGGATTCCTTGGGTCCCGGGTACTTAGGGAGTTATTATGAGAAATGAAGGCCGGTGGGACCCTTGGAGAGAGGCATGGCCATGGAGGGGAGGGGGATCCAAAGGTAAAAAGGTCTTTGAGGAGCCCCCTCCCTTGTGGAAAGTGGGACCGAGGAGAGACCCTCCCTCTGATGCCTCATTTGGGGAAGTTTTGTGTCAAATTGAAAGCATTGCACAGGATAGGATTCAATAGCATTTTGGCGGGGGAGTTTTATCTGGAGTCCTGGGGGAGAGGGCTCTGTCTGGGGGGAAGAGAAGATCCAAAATCTAGGCCAAAGCCAAGAGCAGGGAGACAGAAGGACCTCAAAACTCTGGCAATCTCCTGAAATCCTGGGAACTAGGCTTAGAGGCCCACAGGATCCAGATCGGGCATCCTCCCTCACATACTTACCTTTTCCTTCACAACAACACTGCAGAGGAGGACCAACAGAGAGACCCACAGCCCCAGAAACATCCCCCCCACAAGTTCTGAGAGCATACTGAAAGGGCTTTTGACCCCCTTGAAGAGATGTAATAAATAATAATAATAATAATAATAATAATAATAATAATAAATATTCCACCTTTTCTCAAAGGAATCAAAGCAAATTACAGTAATAAAATAACAATAACATAAGAAATACAATTGAAATTCCAAACCCCCAACCCTTCTCCCAATTATACAAACATTAATCAACCCTTAAAAATCCTATTAAACAGCAAGAAAATTTAAAACTTTCATAAACACAATACAGTAAAAAAGATTTTTTGGGCAAGAAATGGGTCATTTTCTGAAGGAGAG
>NW_024817483.1:0-2085 GCF_019175285.1 Sceloporus undulatus | reverse complement strand
ATAATAATAATAATAATAATAATAATAATAATAATAATAATAATAATGTTCTCCTTTATAGTTCTGTCTCAAGTACAGTCCAGTATTTAGAATAGATGTTGCTCTTTTAGGTATAGACAGTGAGATACAGATATGCATGGAATTGTGGGACTTCTGTCCATCCAGATTGATGAAGCCAGGAGGAAAATTTTTGGCTTTTAAGGGGATCATTGATTTTCTCCTTAGTTGCAGCCTCCCTGTGATGTAGTGGTTTGAGTATTCTGCTTTATCACACTAGGGAACAAACAGGATTTAAATGAGAGTTAAATGAGAGTTAAACAGGAAACGTGGTGTGATAAACATCAGGTATTTCCTGTTTAACTCTTGTTTAACTCTTGTTTAAATCCTGTTTGCCCTTTAGTGTGATACAGCAGTATGACTCTGGAGACCAGAATTCTAATCCCTTCTTGGCCATAGAAACCCATTGGGTGACCTTGGGAAACTTACACTTTCTCAGCCTCAGAGGAAGGCAAAGGCAAACCCTACTGAAATCTTCCCAAGAAAACCCTGTGATATGTTAGCCTTAGAGTTGCCATACGTCAGAAACAACTTGAAGCCACACAACAATGACAAGCAAACCTCATCACCACAAAATTCCCCAACCCTTAGCCAATTTTTAGATAGATTCAAGAGGCTATAACTAAATGACAGATATGGTAAAATACTATTCAGTAAGTATAACATTACTGCTCCTTTTTAGTAACTAATCTTTTTTGGGGGGGGGGGAGGTCTAGCATCCTTTGCAGGAAGGTAGAAGGGAGAAATGCCCTCCTTCCTAAAATTATTAGAAGACCCTCAAAGAAATCAATGATTAATAGAAATTATAAACCATTTGCTAATTAAAAGTTCTCTCTTATTCCTTTTTTTGCTTAATTTGTATATGAAACTCTTGGAAGAGCTCTTTAGAGCAAGGTGTTATTAGACATCCATATCCAGTTTCAGTTCTCAATCAAAGTGAGGTGGTCATGCTGGAGATAGTGTTTGGCTAAATAAATTCAAACCAAATGAACATAAAGTAGAAGATAATACTTCCTCTCTTTTGTTGATCAGGTGTGGAACTTAGGGATCTTGATTGATTTTCCCTGTCCAAAATGGTATTTAAATACTGTTACTCAGCTACAGGTAATTTGTCCTTTTTCTGGAGGAGGACTTCCTATCTGGTATTACCATCCACCATCACTACAGTTTGAAGACAATTTATTGCATGTTCCTTAATCATAGAATCATAGAGTTGGAAGAGACCACAAGGGTCATCCAGCCCAACCTCCTGCAATGCTCCCAATCAAAGCACCCTGAACAGATAGCCATCCAGACTCTACTTAAAGGCCTCCAAAGAAGGAGACTCATCACTCTCCAAGGGAGTGTGTTCCACTGTCTAACAGCTCTTACTGTCAGGAAGTTCTTCCTAATGTTTAGGTGGAATCTCTTTCCCTGTAGCTTCCATCCATTGTTCCAGGTCCTATTCTCTGAAGCAGCAGAAAACAAGCTTGCTTCATCGTTAGTGTGACACCCCTTCAAATATTTAAACAGGGCTATCATATCACTTCTTAACCTTCTCTTCTCCAGGCTAAACATCCCTAGCTTCCTAAGTCTCTCTTCACAGGACGTGGTTTCCAAAATCTTCACCATTTTGGTCACCTCCTCCGGACATGCTGCAGGTTGTCGACATCCTTTTTGCATAGTGATGCCCAGAACTGGATGCAGTATTCCAAGTGAGGCCTGACCAAAGCAGAACAGAGTGGCACTATTACCTCCCTTGATAGTCACCACAGTCCTATAAATTTGCCTGGGTTTGGGTATCTTTCAGTACTTAAAATTTAACATGCAAATAGACATGCATATGATTGAACTGTTTGACTTTTTTTCAACTATTATAGAAATGGAACAAAGTCATGTGAAGGATTCATTTGGCCTTTTGGGTCATGAGCCTGATTTGCTGCAAGAATCCATATATTTCAGCAAATTGGGTCTATACTGTACTAAATTAATATAATATTGTAAAATGAAAAAGAATGTAGATGGACACTGTTGGAAATGCAGAGAAAA
>NW_024817482.1:0-2085 GCF_019175285.1 Sceloporus undulatus | reverse complement strand
AAGCATAAAGGAATAAAAACCTACAGTGTTGGTTACAATGTTCTTTTCTTTTTATTGTAAAATTAATAATTGTGAAATCTAATTGTAAAAGACTTGTCAGTTCACTGGCAAGACTCACGATAGAGAATTAGGTATTTTTTGTCCATGCATTATTTGTTTTTGTTATGTAATGTAGCTCAACTTATTACTACTTAATCAAAATGACAATACATCGTACTAAGTATTCCCATTGGGTCGTTTTAAATTCTGTGATGTTTAATCTCTTTTTATGGGTTGGTCACTGTTTTTATGATCAGGAGGAGGGTTGGGATCGTGGGGTTTTTAAGATGTAATTTTTAATTGTTTGATGTTTTATTTATACTGTTGGAATCCGCTTTGATTCCTTCAGGAAAAAGCGGAATAATAATAATAATAATAATGTAGGTGTAAAATGGGTTAATGAAGTAACAGGAAGTACATTTTCTTTGACGTACATGTTTAGAACCATTCAGGGTTACATCAAAATGTAGACAGCATTGAAGCATTCTTCTTGTACATGTGCTCAGGAAATTTTGTCTCTAGTTTTATGTTCTTAAAGGTTTTGTATGTCATGCTTGTCCTCTGTAATGGTGTATGTCATAAGCATAAGTCAGATAGATGGTGTAATGTTTTTTTATTCAAATAAAATTTATTATATGAAGCCTTGTTCAGTACGTTTCTCTCTAAATCCTAAAGAGAAAATAGCTATGGACATTTTTGTGCATTGTTTATATTCTAGGATTGTTTCAGAGGCAATGCAAAAGACCTTCAGTTGACAAGAGCTAACAGAAAAAGACTAAGCGTTGCACATGTTTAGAACTAACACTGTTTTAATCTCAAAGTATGCAGCCTTCTTGGAATACAAGTTACAATCCCTCATTTCCTTCCATTCAGCACTGGCAGATATGTCTCTGAAACGCCACACTTCTGACTTCCAAACTGGCCTGCAAAATATCAAAGATAGTCCAGCAAATAAAAGTCTCAGATTCAGACTGGGTTCAGATCTTATTTCCAGTCATGGAATCAGTTGCCGCTCTTTCTCATTTCTCTGCTTGAAAAATGTCAAAAATCAAGCCAATTTCATAAAGTTAGCAAAAGTGATATATACATCAGCAGTATTACTTGGTACAGTGTGCCCGCGCCATAAGTGGGCGCGCTTTACGCGGCTTGAACATACGCGCTTAAGCCACGGGGTGCACGTGGGATGGAAGGGGCGGCGCGTCCCATTCAATTGAATGGGCGTGCACGCCCGTTGCGCCCCAGGCGCCGTGCCGCCGCCATGCACGAGCCCCATTGTTTACAATGGGGCTTGAGCATAGGCGGAATTCACCTCACGCGGAGGGATCCGGAACGGATCCCCGCGTAAGGCGAGGGTCCACTGTATAAAGAAAAGGAGGGACCATCCCTGTACAGAATGCTATGCTTTGAAAATAGGAGACTCCCATCTATGCCCAAATACTGGGAAATAGATGTTGCTTCTGTGGTTATATTTAGTACAGAACCATTGAGACTAATGGGACTAAAGTCATATCCTGCATAATGTTCGTTGGCTTAACTCTAAGTATGACTGTGTGCAGAATACACCATATTTGTTTGGACATCACAAGCTGTTATTCCCTGTACCATATCATCTCCAGAAGCTGAGAGTTATTGCCTTGTGGCTTAATAGATCACAATAAATATCTTGTCAAGCAAATAACCCTATGTGTTGGTAACCACCATCAGGTTAAGAGGAGCTCTGACCTTTCCACAAATAAATGAGTGGATATTAGTGGGAAAGCAGATGGTGATTTACAGCCACTTTTGCCACAAGGTAGATGCGATACAGATGGGAGAGAAATCTATTTGTCTTGCATTTTAATATGGGATGACCTGATGCACAATTCCCTTAAATGCCAGAATGGAGTTATCTTTTTTTTTCTGCAGTTCTGCAAATTTTGTGAAGTAGTTTTGGGGCCAATATAGGCAAATTTCAGTTAAAGAAAGTCTCTTATGAATAAGCTCCTTTTTACAAGGTCTTCTTACAGAAGCCCAGCCCAGTTCCCTTTTCCTGTATTCTCTCTAGCT
>NW_024817481.1:0-2085 GCF_019175285.1 Sceloporus undulatus | reverse complement strand
TGAAATGTGGTGCTGGAGGAGACTTCTACAGATGTCATGAACTGCTAAAAAGAGAAATGAATGGGTCCCTTAACAAACCAGATCTCAACTCTCACTAGAAGCCAATATGACTAAACTGAGGCTTCCATACTTTGGACATATTACGAGATAACATGACTTGCTGGAAAAGATAATAATTCTCGGTAACATGGAAGGCAGTGGAGAAAAAGGAAAACAAACAAACACTACTGGTAGATTGCTGCATTCAAGAAAGCCATGATCCAGAGTCTAAAAACCTGAACAGGGCAGTTGATAACCAAAGTTTGTGAAGTTCTCTCATTCACAGAGTCATCATAAGTTGAAGTAAACTTGACAGCAAATAACAAATAGCTATGATAAGATATAGGATCAGAATGGGAAATGCAGTTTCCTTGGAATAGGGCATGATCCAGATGTATGACAATATGAGGCTTATAAGATGGGAGGAGGAAGAGGAACTGGGTGAAAGTATTAGGATGTTAGCAACAGAAGTAATAAACCTATTTAAACAACATTATAGATTCACATGGTACAAATTTAGAGAAGTGTAGGAAAGGGCTATCAGTAAAAGGCTGATTGTTTTCCACATGTAATAACTGCATCCATTTAAGTTTCAAACAACACAACAGTCACAAATTAAGGGTCAAATAAAATGGCTGTGTTTAAACCTTCTTTAACTGGTCAATCATTGTGACCCTGCTGGAGATTCATTTATGGTATGAGGAGATAAATAAGATTTTCACTAAGTGTTTTTGTTATCTGGCATGTACTATTGCTGTATTTTCCCAGCTAGACCTGGATATTTCCTTGATAAACTATAACATCCTGTATAGTATTGATAAGGTACTTTGACCCCTAGCACATAACTGAAACCCAAGAACACATTTTCTAACATTGCTCTTTATTTATTGAATGGATGCTGGCTTGGCAGTGTTCCTCTGTCCCACGAGAGCTCAATGTGTAAGCAAGATCATGACCCAGAAGCCTTTTATTCTCCAGTATACCACTGTGTAGCAACCACTATATTATCTGGTATACCACTGTGTAGCAACTATCAGTACTATCAAATGCTAAATAGAAGGGGATGTCAAATATGAAATACAGCTAATTCATAAAAGAAAATACCAATGCCAGTCAGCAACAGACTGTGATAAGCTCTGAATCAACACACTCTGCTTCGTTCATTTCAGCTGCTTACAACCTTCTCGAAAATAGAATGATGTGGGCAAATTCACTTGCTGATAATTTTTTTCATACTTATAGCTAGATGTATTCAAAGATACAAAGGGACTATGCAGAGAGCCCTGAAGGGGCAGCCTCAAGCCACCCCTTACAGCCAGAGCGGGGCTGCGGTAACCGCACGCCAGGGTCCCCATCTGGCCTTTGCAGAGAGCAATAGCCAAGGTGCTGTGGCTTTATTGCACTTCTTTGGTGCTGCACTGTATGGATGCAGCACCAGAGGAGTGCTGTGATGCTGCATGCCATGTGGAATGGCGCATAGCATCATGCCTCCCTGGAAGTGGAGGCTTGGTGTGCATCATGTGGATGCTATGCTCTGATTCTGCCCCCAAGCCGGCCTTTAAGGCTGGTCTGCACAGGGCCACAGTTCCTTTAGAGTTCAGACAGACTTGCAGATCCTGCTTTACTTGTGTTCCTTCCTCTCCAGGGAAAAAAATCTTTAGGATTAGCCTTAACACTGAGGCCCTCACTGATTTTTTCCCTTCTAGCTCTCATCCAGGGACAGGTGGTTTGAGTTCATGCATTTCTGCTCAGACTGCTCAGAGCATTCTGTTTGCTTGAACATTCCTCGTCTTCTCTCAATCCCCAGTAGGTTGGTTGGTTTTATGCCCAATTGGTACATGTATCTGTCTCTCCCCTCAGTCTTCCTGATCTGCCCCTTTTCTGGAAGCCACACTTTCCAAAGCTACCTCTAATATTACCTATACCCATAGATCTCTCAAAGAGCTCCTAGCTTCAGAAATCCTTTGCTTCAGAAGAGCCAGACAGACTTTGTTTTTATTTCTGATTCATTTATTTTATTTCTATTTCACCTTTCTCTCAATATGG
>NW_024817480.1:0-2085 GCF_019175285.1 Sceloporus undulatus | reverse complement strand
CAATTCGGACTACAAACTATTCGCATCTATAATGGCAGAAAGATTCATAAAGGCACAAGATCCTGTTTGATCTTGGAAATTAAGTAGGGTCAGCTTTGGTTAGTACTTGGATGGGAGACTGCTGTAGGCTATATGTCAGAGAAAGAAACTGGCAAAACCATATCTGAATATTCCTTGCCTAAGAAAGCTCTATGAAATTCATGGGGTCCCCATAGGTTGACAGGCAACCTGAAGATCCCCACACCCCACTAGCCCATCTATTTGTATTGTATTGTATTGTATTTATACCCCAGTCTTCAGAAATGATCTCAGAGTGGCTTACAAATTGGTAATTAGACAGTTCTATATCCACCTCTCCAAATTCAATCTACTTTCATCATGTCAGTTTCTAATGCCTCGTCTCTTTCACAAAGAGTGGATTCTTGAGGCAACAAGTACTCCACAACCTATCTTGAAGTAAAAAGCAAGCCAAAATAAATCCAAATGTACAACAGGTTTCATGTATCCCAATCTTTTTACCAATGCTAGAAGAAAACATTCTTTTATTTCTGGTTCTGGTTCCAGAGGGGTCACTAACATTGTGGGGTTAACAAGCCACATGGCACACCAGAGTACCATGTGCCTGAAGGAAGCTTCTCCCTTGAGAAAAGAATTTAATTTCAGTACAGCTCTGATAATTTTTTTCCCTATTTGCATCCCCCCCCCCCATTTACTACAGAGTTAAATTAAAGCCACAGGTATCTTTGTGTTAACGGTGCTGGCTCAAGTACAAGAGAAAGCATGCCTCTTTGCAGAACCTAGAGAAGTTCTTTTGTCAGACAGCAACTCCAGAATCCCAACCCAGCATGGCCAATATGCTCCAAAAAGCTTTTATTCTTAAAAAAAGTAATCTTTCCAAGCCCTGCTTCTTTGAAAGCAAAAACATAAATAATGCTGAATAAATTCTAAGTAATATTTGTGCACTTTAAATATGGATTGCTTTGAAACACCAGCAACCTAAATACTAAAAAGAACTGGGTTAAATAAGTTGGGTTAAATAAAGCAAGAGACACTGAAAGAGGAAAAATCTATATAAACACAGAACAGATTAAGCAAGAGGGTTCTAATTTAAAAAAAACAAGTGTTCATTGAAATGTGCTCTTTCCTTAGCCAAAGACTGTTATTGGACTATCCCTATGTAGGGATCTGTGTAATATTAAACCAAAGGGAAATATTCCCTTCCACATTATTAAACCGTTTGCATGGAGGACAACTTGTGAGTAAAGGTATAAAACAAGAAAGATGTAGTCATGATAGAGATCCATAAAGATAAAACACTAGAAAATGATATTTTGAAATCCTCTTCTATACACATTATGAATGCTCCAAGCCACTGACACTATAAACATCTGGAACATCTTAGTACCCTGCCTTCTTCAATGAAACAGCTGAAAATTTACCTATGCCTCTTTTAGAAATACTAATGAGTGGTGCCTCATGTTCTCAGAGTGAGATTTAGGCCACAGTGGAAGCTCCAATGGGAGAGTGTACTGGCAGTTGGCATCTTCCATATCACTGGGCATATAGTCCAAGGTCTAGTGTGACCTGTCCAAAGTACTGAACCCAATATGTCCTCTATGTCAGTGAGGGCAGTTAAGAATTTAGCCTCAGATTTAAAGGTCCTGTCCAAGGTACTGAATGGCCCTTGTGGTCTCTTCTAACTCTATAATTCTATGATTCTGTACAGAAGCTATTTAGGACAATGGTTCTTAACCGGTGGTCTGTGGATCCCCAGGGGACCACAATGTCTTCACAGGGAGGCTGTGAAAACTCAGACCACTGCGTTTCTGTAGTGGAGTGGTGTATGATAGGAGCCAAGGCAAAGGCAAGAAGGCAGGCAGGCTGGCTGCAGTGGTGTCAGTAGGATTGACAGACATCATATGACGCTGTAACTCATGATGTCACCCTGTCATTGACCTCCTCCAATACCATACCATACAGAATCCTTAAATTACTTTTTGTACTAATGTTACTCATAATTCATAATTCTTGTGTACCACTTAATACAATGGCAATAGTAGTGACATAAACAATTGGCAAAATTAA
>NW_024817479.1:0-2085 GCF_019175285.1 Sceloporus undulatus | reverse complement strand
TAAAATGTATAATTTGTCTTGTTATTATTAATTTTCTGCTGTAGTATATCATTGGTTTCTAGTTTTCATGATGATATTTCTTAATTAATTTGATTTATAGAGATGGTTTTATATGAGTTTTAGTCAACATATGCTAACCTTAGCAACCTTTTATTATTATTATTATTATTAACCTTTATTTATGAAGCGCTGTAAATTTACACAGCGCTGTACATGCAATCTTTTTAGTTAGAGGGTTCCCTGCCCTCGGCCTTACAATCTAAAAAGGCATGACACAGAAGGAGAAGGGAGTGGTGGCGGGAAAGGGTAAGAGGTCCAGCAGTTCCTCTCTACCTCCGAGGCCTGGACCAAGGCAGATGGACTGGAGGGAGGGCTTGGCTTCATAATGGATGGTTAATCATTTTCCAGGGAAAATACATACTCTCAAGTAGGATAATGCATATACAGTACATAGCAATACAGGAAATGGTTTGATAAACAGGCACCAAAAGAACATCAAGTAGCAAGCGACAATTATGCAATGCCTGGGAAGGCTTCTCTGAACAGGATGGTTTTCAACTCCGTTTTGAAGCTGGTTAAAGAAGTGATGGCTCTTGCTTGTGGGGGAAGAAGGTTCCAGGAGTGAGGGGCAGCAAGTGAAAAGGGGCGAATCCGGGATGGGGCAGAGGAAATCCTGGGCTGGGACAGCAGACCTTGACTACCAGAACGGAGGGCCCTGGTGGGAAGGTGAGGAGAAAGAAGGTCTGATAAGTAAGGAGGGGCCAGTCCATGGAGGGCTTTAAATGTCAACAGCAGGAGCTTATACTGAATGCGGAAAGGGAGGGGGAGCCAATGAAGGGATGCCAACACAGGAGAGATGTGGTCAGAGCGGTGGGTGGAAGTGATAATGCGTGCAGCTGAATGCTGAACAGAGATTAAAGGATGGAGGTGAGAAAGAGGAAGCCCAGCCAGAAGGACATTACAGTAATCAAGTCGTGAGATCACTAGGGCATGGATCAGGATCTTGGCAGTAGAGGCGGAGAGATATGGTCGGATTTTGGCAATATTGTACAAAAAGAATCTACAAGCCTTGGCTGTGGTCTGGATCTGAGGGATACACGACAGAGAAGAGTCAAAGATAAAACCAAGACTGCGGGCTTGCTGGACTGGTTGAATAGAAATGTTGTCCACAGAGACAGGAAAGGAGAGTTGAAGGGTGGGCTTAGGAGGAAAGACAAGAAGCTCCGTCTTGGACATGTTGAGCTTCAAACGCCGATGGCACATCCACTGCGAGACAGCTGTGAGGCAAGACGAAACTTGCTGTTCAAGCCTTGGAGAAAGGTCAGGGGTGGAAAGATACAGCTGGGTGTCATCGGCATACAGATGGTAGGAAAAGCCAAAAGAGCTAATGAGTTTTCCTAAGGACAGTGTGTAGAGAGAAAACAGAAGGGGACCCAGAACAGAGCCCTGGGGAACTCCAACAGATAAGGGAACAGGAGAGGAAGTCTGGCCCCCTGCAACTACTGCAAAAGATCTGCCAGACAAGTAAGATCTAAACCAGTCGAGAGCAGAGTCTGAGAACCCAAGGTCAGAAAGTATATCAACTAGAAGACAGTGATCAACAGTGTCAAAGGCAGCAGAGAAATCAAGAAGGATGAGTACAGAGTAAAGGCCATTAGCCTTGGCCTGTAAAAGGTCATTCGAAATCTTAGTGAGAGCTGTCTCTGTAGAATGCCTTGGGCGGAAACCAGACAGAAAGGGATCGAGGTTACGAGGTTACGAATCCTCCTGGTTAGAGGACAACCACTGAACCAGTTGTTGAACAGTAAGTCAACACACAGATACATTCCACTGATTGAACAGGTCTACTCTAGATAGGACAAATAACAGAATTTAGGCCATGGTGAATTTGAAATAAATACTGCATTACAAGAGAGAAGGAAATATGTGCACACATGAATGTGAAAATAAAATAATTATTTGTAAAATAAATGAAGCTAAGACTCTGGGGTGAAACAGATAGGTGAGTAGAAGCAGCATCTAGCCACTCCAGCCGTGATCAGACCCTGATCGGCACAGGACTGCGGTGACTGGATGGCCTGCTCC
>NW_024817478.1:0-2085 GCF_019175285.1 Sceloporus undulatus | reverse complement strand
GCCCCTAGTGGGAAGGAGAGGAAGTGATGCTGAGGGTGGGCAGTTGGGAGAAACAACAACGCAGCTGGGTCCCACTATAAGGGCTGGACTCCCCCATCCATGGAACCACCAAAGGCTTGAGTACCCAGCTTGATCATGGGGCCAGTTAGCTTACATACATTGCAAACAGCTCAAGGAGTGGCACTTAAATGCACCTCAGGCAAATAGCAATAGCAGCTTCATTTGTATACCGCTTCATACAGAACTAATAAGCTAATTGCCCCCACCAATCTAGGTATTCATTTTAGAGACTTCAGAAGGATGCACGCCTGAGTCATGCTTGAGCCTCTGGCTGGGATTGAACACGCTTTGTGAGTGAGTGGCTGCAGTACATTTAACCACTGTGCCACCTCTTCTGGCTTCAATTCACGATCAGGGATGCCCCCGGATGTTATTGTACCTAAATCGCTGCCTATCTAGCCGGGATGCCGCCACCTGGTGAGGCCTGACCGAGGCAGGACAGAGTGGCACTATTACTTTCTTTGATACACTATACTTCTATTGATGCAGCCTAGAATCGCATTTGGTCTTTTTAGCTGCCGCATCGCACTGTGTGCATCCAATGGGATGGCAGTTGCCAGCGGTTTGCTCATGTAACAATGAGATGGGGGGGGGGGGGATAAAAAAATAGTATCCAGTAGCACAACTTGAAGCCACAGTGTGCAGTAATGACATGCACACTGCAGCTGCCTTGGGAGCCAGTGCTGTGGTTGGTGGGGACTTGGATCACTTTCAGAAGAGGCACCTTTTTCCTGTCTGTCTGTTTTGCCCATATGACAGTCTGAGAAGAATCAATCCTGCATTGGAGAAAAATAATACAAAATGATGTCTTGTTTTTGAAATATAACCATTTATAAAATTGAATAAAGGGAGTGATTTGGATAATGTATATGTCTCCCTTCTATTCTGTCTAGGCAGAAGATGCCAGAAGGACAATGGGTAACTATATTTTGGAAAAAATGAAGATGAAGGAAAAATGGCTTGGCATTTGGGAGACCAATCCAGACACTTTTTTTATCAGTTCTGAAGAAATCCCCGTACCAAATGTTGGTGTGCTTGTTGAGGTAGCAAAATCAATGTTTACTATTGATTTTATTACTGAAATCAGTAAATAAATATATTAATAGTTTAAAAAATATACTGCTTTTCAGTATTACTTTATTTTTTTTTTCATCAAAGCAAAAAGAAAAGAATTTGTCAAGCATCTGCCTTTTATGTATTCACTTTACAGATAAACCAAGGAAGTCACAAAAGAAGAAAATAATAAGATGTACTGTACTATGAATATTAATATCTATGTTAAAATTTATTTTAAAATATGTCTGAAAATTGTCAAAATGCATGAATATTGTGCTATTAATACAATAAATAGTTTAATTTTTAAAAAAAGTCACCGACTATGCTGGCTAGGTATAGGAGTATATGTGGATCAGTAATATTTAATGCCCACTTCAAGGTCATAGTTAACATGAAGCCCTTAAATTGAAGAAGTGCCATTTTAGCTTTCCATATGGCATTGTGTATAGGATTCAGACCAGTCCAGTCATGTGGCTTTGAATTGGAAAATTGGCCAATGTCATAAACAGAGCATAATCTCACTTAAAGGTTAGCATTTGGTTGGTGACATAAAGCAGGCATAAGTCCAGTTTTTCCTTGGAGTTTATCAGACAAGGGAAATTGGAAGTATAATCCAATGGCAATCCGAACGCAATCATGGGATTTAAGGTTATTGCATGATAGATGACCACACGCAATTTCGGGCAATGGGAAGTCAGTCCAAATGCAATCATGGGGTTTCACGTTATTGTGTGAGAGGTGATCACACGCAATTTCGGGCAATGGCAAGCTATTTCTGGGCAATGGGAAGTCAGTTCGAACGCAATTCAAATTCACGTAAATTCACTGAACTAGCAAATTCACATGAATTGGCCCCACTTTCTTTTCATTCAAAATTAAGAGAAATTCCTCCCATGTGATAAACTCACCTGTATGTGTTGGGATTTTGTTGTTGTGGTTGCAGAGGTCAGAGTCTGTACCTCCCTGCAC
>NW_024817477.1:0-2085 GCF_019175285.1 Sceloporus undulatus | reverse complement strand
TTAAAGCAACAAAGAGCCAACCTTTGATGACTAGACATCTTATCAAGCCAACCTGTTTGCTTCTGTGACTTCTTCAAATCTTGTTAGCACAGTTAAAATACTATTTTTACATCCATAGCAGTTGGAAGCATCTGCTCTTTTCTGTGCTGGTACAGAATTGTGGAACATACAGAGATCTGAACATAGCCTAGCCTTGTGGGTGTTTTTATAAAATGGAGGAATTTGAAGAAAGAACATTATGGTACTGTAGGAATTAAGACACTATCAGTGGGGATTACAAGAATAGCAATAGCAGCTACATTTCTGTACCGCTTCATATTGAACTAAGCAGCCTCTAAGAGGTTTACAACATGTAAGGTAATTGCCCCCAGCAAGCTGGGTACTCATTTTAGTGACCTTGGAAGGATGCCAGGCTGAGTCAACCCTGGAGCCCCTGGCTGGAATCGAACTCACAACCTTGTGACTGTGAGTGAGTGGCTGCAGCACCAGCATTTAACCACTGTGCCACCAGGGCTCCCTGGTGTAGAAGAAGGGAGTGGGGTTTCCCTATTCTTTTGTCATGACATTTCCTAATGTGAGGATTGTTTCATTTTGCGGATGGTGCTGCTGAAATAAAATAGCATGACTAAACATAAAAAGTAGTCTGTTTTGATCATCTTTTGCTACTTCTATTTGGTTCACTGTACATGTGGAAAATGGGAAGGTACCAAATCTTGGAGGGAGGGGAAGGGTTGGACAACTTTACCCTTCCTGCCTCTCCTGGAGCTCAAACATTAAAATACATGAAGAGATGAAAGGCAGTCCTTTCACACCATACAATTATGTCACTATATTCCATTACAGCTGTGAAATCTTGTGGTATGTAGTTTGGTTAAAGGAAATACCTATCCCAGAATTCCACAGGATGCTGCCATGACAGTTAAAATGGAATATAGTGATTTAATTGTGTAGTGTGAAAGGGCCCCAAACAATAAATTTTTTGTAGCCATAACAGAAAATCTTTGATAACTTGGTAGGTCAACAGTTAGGTGAATTCAACTGATTCGGTACATCTATTCTAGTTATGGCCTAAAATTGGATTCAGGCTATTCTGTGTGTATCGGCCTCCTGCTGTTCAGTTGTCTCCTTGGGTACTAATATGTTATACCAAAATCAATAACTGACTTTGGATCTTCTTCTTTTTAAAAAATATTTCCCCACAAACAGACTCAGATGACACTAGCTTATTGGGGAAGAAGGATGATGGAATGCAGTATCGGCCGGATGTGAAAGGTATACTTCTAACACTAGATGCTTGAATGTATTCATTATGGATTTTTTTCTTCTCCTAAAAGTTGACAGTTTTACCAGGTCCTAATCGAAGGCATGTACATTTTTGTTCATTTCCTTTTGTTCCAAAAAGTATTTATTGGAAAGCATTTTGAAATTCTTTAATAATTGAGTTAAACGTGTTAAAGTGATGGCTGCCTCCAACTTATTCCAAAATGATGCAATTCCGCATGAACAAATGCCATTTTACAGTCATCTTCAATGGCCCTGGCAGTTCTGCAATGTGTGCTATGAGACATTTGTATAATAAAGCCATTTTTATTTATTCAAGGAAATTTTGCATATAAATAGTCTCAAATGAACTGATGTTGTATTCTTTTTTTCTTCAAGTCCAAGAATGGTTTTATGCTGTTTCTCTTTTGTGCCTGAGCTCTTATGTGTTTCTTACATTATTGCTAAACACATTTTTGTTATTAAAGAAGGGAAAGGAGGCTTTCATGTATTTTTCTGAGGACTGACTTATTCCTACAAAATAGATTTCCTGTGTCCTGCACTTTAGATTTAAAGTGATTTTTTAAAACAGGAAGAAACTAGGAAAAGAAGGTGTTTCTACAAAAAAGCAGTTTCATCCTTCTGTCATTTTATTATTTCCTTTTATTGTTTATTGAAGAAAGTTCTGCTGCAATGAAAAGAAAAAAAGGAAAGAACTTTGGGGTTCTGAAGTTCTCTTTGGGAGAGAGAATGGAGCACCATTTTCTGTGAATACACGTTTTCAAATTAATTGAATCTGAATTAACTTACCACTACTCCTTGGCT
>NW_024817476.1:0-2085 GCF_019175285.1 Sceloporus undulatus | reverse complement strand
TGTTCTTTGACGTCAGTCCAATTACAGACAGACAGTCTGTCGGTTTATGTGGCTAAGCACCTCAATGCAGTCGTCAACCCCATTTGTCACAAGGGCTCCAGACTTCTCTTCCCTTTTGAACCCTCAGCAATTGGAATCAAGATCCGCCTAGGTAAAGTATTATCATTATGAAAGTCTTACATCTCTTGACCACTCCCACCTGTTATCTATTTGTTGTGCATGTGTGTGAACCCTTATGTGTGTCTGTGTTTTGCTTTTCTCCTAAATAAAACATAAAACCTATTTCAAATGCCTTTGGAGTTCTGTGTGCTTCCGGACCTGGTAGTTGGGCTGAATCCCGAGGTCGCTCTTGCCCCAACCAAATTATATCTCTCTTTTCAGCTAAGTACCAAATTCCCCTAAAAGCATAGCACTTGCGAGTGTCCTTCCCAAACTCCAGCATTTTGGATAACTAAGGGCCTCTGGAATCAACCATGGAGCTAAGCAAACTCAGTTTGGACAAAAACATTAGAGAAAAAGGAATTTTTGTGTCGCCTTTCCTCTCTTCATAGACATTGCTGATAATTGCTAAATAGAACCCCTTAATATCCCTGAAAACAAGGGCCTGAGCTGTGTTCTCACCAGTTCACGCAATCCAGTTCTTAAAATCTGTCAGGTTGGTGACTGCCTCCCAATCCCCAAGGCCCCTCTCCTGGCCTTTCCCAGAGATCCCTTCCTCTCCGCACAGAGCTAGGCAATCCTGGCTTTGCTCCTGCCTTCCCCTCCTGGCTCCCAGAGGCCTGATCCCCTTCCCTTTCTCCCTCTGCTCTCCAACCTTCCCTCTTGCCCATCTGCACTGCTTCAGCATTTCACTTTCAGCATCTCTTCCCTGCTTTCTGTTTTTCACATTCCCTCCATCTCTCTATCACAGACAGAAACACAGAGTGTGTGTGAGGCATAAAAGGGACACTTTGAGGCCCATTTGTTTAGAAAGGCAGGATATTCAATATACAAATAATGTATTAGGAAAGGCAGAACAAAGGGGCTGGGACCTGGATTCCAATTTTGGTGAGGATCAAATGCCAGAGAGGAGCCTTAAAACAGCTTTAAGACATCTCCAAGACTGGGATGGATTACTGTTGGGGATTGGGGGGGGGGGGGGTGTCACATTGCCTCCCAGAGGATCTCAGAGGCAATCCCACATTGTGTCACCTTAAAATATGGAATAATTGTATCATTATGCGGTCTGTTTACAGTGGATCGAAGAATGGATATGATTAAGATATGATAAGTTATTAGAAATGGAAAACACAAAAGGTTTGGATATCATGCCTTCTTGTGGTATGACAAAATTAAAGCTAATACAGGTTTTTGCCATCACTTTATAAGAAATTCATTGTTTAGAGTATGGGTTAAAATTAAAAAAACTATTTTATAGTCAGATAATATCATGGGTCTCTATTCAAGAAGCTTTCTATAGATGAACAAAAATGGAGGGTCAGAAATGGTTAACATACAGGAGCCTGTTAACAACAGAAAAAATTATTTAATAATGAAACCTAGCAATGAGAGAGAGAACAAGATTAATAAGAATTGGTTTCTGTTTAGACAAATGATAAAAAAAGAGCATGGTCTTACAGATAAGAAAAATGAACTGGATGCTATAATCTTTGATGATAAATGCAGACATAGTTCAAAATATTACAAATTATTGAAGCAAAGGAATACAGGGAAGTGTGAAGCAGACACTAATTCTTTCAAACTTTGTCAAAATTATGAAGAAAATTATATTAAAATGATGTATCGCTGGTATATATCCCCAGATAAACTGAGCAAAATGTACAAGAATGGAAGTGGTAGTTGTTGGAAATGCAGTAAACAAAGAGGAACTTTTTACCACTTTTGGTGGAAGTGTACAGAAGTGGGGAAATACTGGAGGGAAATACACACTTTGATGTCAAACATGTTGGGAATAACTTACCATTTAGTCCTTTATTATTTTTATTAAATATGACAGGATTATTACAAAAAGAAGTGGAAAAAATAGATGTATTATTTTATATATGGTTGCAATAGCTAGAATTGTTTATGCTAGTTCCTGGAAAC